>NW_019386435.1:130097-202284 GCF_000671375.1 Centruroides sculpturatus | reverse complement strand
TTTTTTTTTAATATTTAGTACTGTAATTTTTCATAAAGAAATTGAAACTAGAAAGAAAATGAGTTGTAATGCGATATTAAGAGGTAAAGTGCAATATGTAATTTCATCCAAGTGATTTATCTGAACAGAAATTCCCTGTTTTTTGTCATTTTTTCACTAACCAGATTAAGAATTACTGTTCTATAAATAGGAAATTTCTTCATCTCGATGTAAGTTCTAACAATATATGTTACTAGAAGGTTTAGTCACAAAGAAAATTACTTCTGACCTGGTTTTCCTTATTCTTCTGATCTCTCGGAAGGAGAAAAGAAAGAACAATTTTCATGTGTGTGACCCCCAAAAAGTTAATTTTCTTGATTTTAAGAAGAATTGCCAATTTTAAATGAATAAAAATAAGGGGAAAATTATAAAGGAATTGTTTTCCTGTTTTTTTGAGTTCTTTGCTAAAGAAAAACAAGAGAAAGTACACTATTATTTGGTTTCTCA
Organism: Centruroides sculpturatus; assembly: GCF_000671375.1. NCBI lineage: Eukaryota > Metazoa > Arthropoda > Arachnida > Scorpiones > Buthidae > Centruroides > Centruroides sculpturatus. The sequence goes on along the minus strand of NW_019386435.1, from coordinate 201,798 downwards.
GGTCTTACGAAAGTAACTACTAGATAAATTCTAAATGAAAAGCGAAAAAAATCCAGCCACGTGTTATGCAACACGTGGCTGGATTTTTTATGTATGAGAAACACTAAGACATATTAGCAAAATTAAAATTGTGTAGCGCCATCTATTACAAGATTTTATTAAAAAATAACTTTTATATTATTAATTACTATAGAAAAGCGAAAGGATTAATTTTGATGGTAAAGATGAGTTTTTTAATAAATTATAAATGCTAATAACGGATGAAGTTTTCATTAAGCCCGTCCCCTCTCGAGATATGACAAAGAACACCTCTATCTCTCCACCATCTCGATCTTCAACCACCAATTTAAAAGCATCAATGTCCTCTTATATACAAGTTACCGTGCCAAATTTCTTATCTAAAGCTCTACCTCATCCTGAGATAAAATTACTCACACACACGCAAACACCAGAAATTTTTTCCGTTTTCTGACTTTTCAAAATATAAATAACAGTCCTTCCAAAAATCTTCCTAAAATGAAAACAGATCTCAGAACTGAACGATTTTCTTTATAAAATATTACAAGTTTAAAACCTGTCTAACGCGGAAGCGGGTATCAATTGACTTAATGCGTGTGAAGCGAAATTCTTGGCGTAACAGCAACTAAATTCTATATCATTATTAAAGGACATTTTAAAGTTTTTTAATATAGGTTTTTTCCTTTTGTATATTACGTATACGTCTTTCAACCTGTCTTTAAGACATAAAGTATTTAAAAACAGTTCTAAATATAAATTATAACTTATTTAAAACACATTAACCCTGTATAAAACGAAAAGTTCAAACAAACACAGAAAAGTATGCCAGGTACCAATGGGCTCCGTCTTAGACAGGTTTCACAATACTTAATTAAATGTCTGTAAAAATCTATAAAAAGCGGAAACAATATTAAAGAAAATCGACAGATAAACTTCTACTTAACTACATTATATTAAATTACTAATTAATTTCGATATTATTCATGCTCTAATTGCTTGGCTTAATTATGTGAACACGTTTCCTGATTGGCCAATTGTGTTAATACGTGTTTATAAATAAAGTACGTTATAAGTATTTTATTTTTAAATTCTCCAATGAAGTTTCGGTTTACTAAATTAATTTTTTCTTCAATCGTTCATCGTTAAATTTGACAGTAAAAGAAAAAAAAATCTTTAAATGAATTACCTTTAATACTGTTTTTTCAATTAAATTATATGTTTTTAGTCGAATTATACTTCAATTATTTCTGATTTATGATGTTTACTTGTAAGAAATTCTTATATAAATTTTTGTTCGTGATCAAAAACATATGTTACGTTGATTTAAAATTATTGAATTAATGGTTTCAAATTTATGGCATTTAATTGATCGATGATTTCCTGATGGGAAAATGACAATTAAAGATTAAAAAAAATACATGTACAATAAAACCTGTTCAAAACGGAACCTTAATAAAATGGAAACCTGCCTAACCTGGAAATATATAGGCTATATAATGTATATAATTACTAGGAAATGGTAACATATCTATGGAATTACGTGTAGATCTTGTTTTTGAAAATTAATAATATAGAATAATGCTATATAATTCCTTTTAGCTGACGTAAGGTAGTCACATCATGTATCATGTCAAAAGACATTTTTATTGAAATATTTTAAATTACGACTTTTGACAAAGTTTTTAACAAGTTTCCAGTTGATTTCTAGCAATTCGCACGTTTTCAGGAGCAATACATTCCGCTCCACATACGACGTGTATTGATTGAGATATTGCTTATTGACAAGCTCGTATTTCTGGCAAAATTACTCGAGTGTAACAATTTTCTATCCTCTAAATTTTGCAAGATCAACAGAAAGAATGTCAGAAGACAGACAGAGAGAGAGAACTGAAAGTAGTCTGACTGTAAAACTGCTAATCTTACTTGATTAACTATATCCTGTTTTACACAATCTGATGCTGAACAGCAGGGGGGGATATAGTACGGGAGAAACTGAATTTAAGAGAATTAAACGAGTCATTAAATAAATGCCAAACTTGCCTTTCAACTTTACACGTTCTGTATTTTATTACTAAATTTACATACCCATAAATTTTGATACAGTAACGAGAACTGTGACTTATAAAGAAGCAATTTTAAGTTACAAAAAATTGACTATCTTCTCTATGTGGTTGTAAATCAAATATTCGATTGATCTACAACGAATTTGGCTCTTAAATTGTTTTAAAAAATCAAATTTTATAATTTAATACTTCTATATTTTCTAGTAGTTACAAAAGTAACATATATTGGCCTATACTACTTTGCGGTCCTTCTCCATGTATAAATGCTTAATAATGCCTAAGCTGTATTCTGTTCGGTACGATAAAATGCAGCAACGCAACACGTGACGTGACAACGAGAATGTCTCCACGGAAAAATATGGAAAACTGGTCCCTTTTTAGGTGTTAGATACGTGAAGAAATCCCGGAAAACTCTAACTTCAGGAGCGAACCCACGACCATCGTTTATAAATCTTCTATGTCTAGGGGCCCTCAAAAGGTACTGGACATCAAGTGTACAGTACAGTAATTTTATCTATTCTGCCACTGGTGGGCCTTTATTCTTCGTCATGATACGTCTTCACGTAGTTTAAGGCCAACTTAAAATTAATTTAATGAAAAAATTTATAAATTTATCTTGTTTAATTTTGATATAAATGTTAACCATTATTACATATAAAACGTAAAATTGTTATCTAATTGATACAGTTAACAGCACCTTGTCAAGATCAATGTAAATAGATTAAAATCGTTAAAACGCGACTTTGAAAATGCCAGTCTAGACGTTAATGTCTAGACATTTTTCAAGATCTTCTGCAAACAGGAATGAATAAAATGTGCAGAAATTTTGTCATTTACGAAATATTTAAAAATAAAAATGTTTTGCTTCTATATTTTTTTTCTAATTTAATTTAATATTTATTGCAAACATTCTATTTATTTATTATTAAAGTGTAATTTATATAAATGCTTTCACCAAAGAAATGGTAAATTTATTGAGAAATTATTCGAGAGAAAAAGATAATTTATAATTTATTTTTCCTGTAATAAATTAACGAAACATACGGTAGAACCTCCGATAACGGACACATGTAAATGGTGACCTTTCTTCGGGAACGTTTCGTTTTGAAATGAATTTAAAATCACCTGCAAATAACGGTCACTTTTTATGTCTCTTCAGTGGCCGTTGTTCAGAGGTTTGACTGCATTTAAAAAATTTCTAACTAAACTTGGAGAATTAAGAATAAAAGTAAGAAAAATAAGAAGGAAAAAAATAGAAATCTTTTAAAAAGTGTGGAAATCAAGAACGTGTTTTATTTCCTTTGAAAATCTCTCGCTCTGCCACCATTTTGTTTTTTTATTCTTTGACTTACATTTTAAATAATAATAAATAAAATTAAATTAATTAAGAATAAGCCATTGGTTAGATCTTCGTTAAAAATTGAAAAAGAAAGATTAAGAAAATTTCAGTAAGTAGAAAAGTAATGTAGGAAATTAAGAAAGACAAAGAACAAGCTGCGAGGAAAGAATTAAAAATAAGTAAAATGGTTTAAATGAAGAAGAAGAATGTGAAAGAAATTCAAAATAAAGAGTAAAAAAAACAAAAATCAATGAAGGAAGAAGTTGGAAGAGTAAAATAAAGAAAGAATGAGGAAGGAAAATGGAAGCAAATAAAGTGAAGCAAAGCAAGTGAAAAGATGTTTGAATAGCAAAAGGACAATATCCAAGTAAACAAAGAGATCAATAATAATGTAAGAAATTTTCAAAGCAAGGATTAACAATAACAATAATGATTTCAAAAATTTAATTATCAAATTTTCATAATTAGAAAGTTAATTAGTGTAGAATTTGCGGGACAATATAGGCTATAAATATACTTAGCAAGTTGATAAATTGCTAAATAATTACAACCGATAATAACTCAAAGATTAAAATTGCTAAATTTTTGAGTATTTGCGTTAGAAAACTTACAGTTTTATTTAGTAATATCTATTAATTTCTTCATTTTCTTCCGCATTTACTACCACGTGACCTTGCACATCCCCTATGATAAACTTGAACTCTTCCTATCGATCCAAACCGTAAGTTTTCATGGAAATTTTCCAGGGAAATTTTCATGAAAACTTACGATTTGGATTTACAGGATCCCATGAAAAATTCCGGAACAATTCCCTGTAATTTTTCACTAGACCCTGTCTTTTATCACCCGGCTTCACCCATTGCGGGCCTGTCCGAACCCGCGATTGATGTGAAAAATATAAAAATTTTGTGAAAATATAATTTTTACGTCGAGAAAATGAATTGTAAACTACTTTTTTTAGTACAGGGGATGAAGAAAGTGAGAAAATTTTGCATTTGGCGCCATCTGTTAAACATCACGATAATCAAGGAAAGTTAATTTTTCAATTGAATAATGAGAAAATGTTACAAAGTTATTCATTTTAATTATAATCATCGAATATTCTAACTGATACAGTCTTATTAAATATGCATACAGGAAGGCAATTTATTTACAAACTGACAACCAACGTTTAGTGCAACTGACAACAAATGAATAGGAACTTGATAACATTTTACAGAGTAAATGTACATGCTTTACAACATATTGGAAGCCAAAATTTATAATTAAAGTAATTTTTACGTGTCTGAACGTGTTCAATTATTAAAATAAATGGTTTTTTTCATCTGAAAAACGTATTTTTTATACATGGAATTATTTTAAAATGATGTTAGTATGAAATGTAACACGGTAAACAAACGATTCACGATGCTTAAAATTCTCAAATTCGTACAAAGGATGGCCCAAAAGTCAGTGTAGAGGTAAAAGTTGCTATAAACTTTTGCTGATTATATCTCTACAATAAGATATACGTGCATTCTGATTCACGGGTGTATCTGGAATACACAGAACGAGGTTAACCGATTTCTGGGCCACCCTCCCGCTTCACTATTTTTAGAAGATAAATCGTTCTTCGCGATATTCTCTAAACGAAATTCGATTTTCTAAATTAACAGAATAAAATATGTTAAAATTTGATTTAATACACACGATTATAATTTAAGATGTAGGCCTGAAAATGTCGATGTTCTTAAAGGAAATTTAAATTTCAATCATTTTATAGTATTCGATCAATACTATAATTGAATTTTAGAGGGAGAGATGATGAAATACTCGTAAATTCGCTTATGAATTAAAGGGAAAATTATGTTAAGCATCATGCAAATAAGCGTAAGAAAATTCTGATGAATAAATTATAACTGGATCCATATTTCCATCAAGAAACCAATATCGTGTTTTAAGTTAAGAGAGAAAATTTATTGTACACGTTCTACGTATATTTAAAGTCAGATTTTATTGATTCAATCAATATTAAAGTGCATTTAAATACGTTTGTCTATCGTCTCTTGTAATATCTTGCAATTATTTAAAACGTAGAAACCTTAAACACGTGGAATGTGTTTATGCTAATCAATTACAACATTGAGGAAATTAATTACATCTGCCATTTTGAAACAAGACGGCGACTTAATCTCGTTTTATTTTACGTAAATAGCTCAATAACTCTTACAATTTATAGAAATAGAGGAATATAATAATTTTTCCTCTTGATTTTATAGATATTTTTTTAAAAATTCCGAATTTTCAGATGAATTTTATATAATTGAAATTTGAAAATAAACTAAATTATGCTTTTTTATCGATAGATTGTAATTAAGGAAGTTTTCTTCAAGGGTTAAAGGGTTCAATATTAATTCTATACCTGGATATTTAAATCCACAACGGATTTAAATATCCAGGTATAGAATTAATATATTTATTTATCCATCGATACATAGAAATTTCATTTTTAACTTTTTCTGCCCAGTTGGCATTGAGAGGTCCTTTCATTCCCTATAAGCTACCCATCGTGGGTTCGGCCAGATTTACTCTGACGAGGGATGGAACGTATCCAGGATTGACCCTTCATGAAAAATTCCAGGGGAATTGCTCACTCAGTTTCGATCCTGGATCCCCAGAACGGTGCGCTAACGTCTTAACTGCCTTGGCTATTCTGTCATCTCTACACATATTTAACAGAAGCCTTGTCTTACTGGTTTCTCTCGAAAATTCTAAAAATCCTTGTTCTTCAAACTCCTATAATAAAAGAAAATTCATAAAATTTATTGCAATCGTGTCAAACTTGGAATTGTTTTAGCCTTAGGTTATAACATATAAGAGGTCCTTTACCTTCAAATAATAAATTTATAAGCTGTAAGCGCTTCGTAATCTGTAATATGTTTACTATATGTATTAATCCAGGCCAGACCCTAATCGTTTTCCCTGTAATATTCATTTTGTGTTTAAACATAACTCCTATGAAAGAGGATATTTTATAGTAGACCTTACAAACATCTAATTTAGAGTATATCATACAGCCTATCATCCAATATAAAGCGTGAAAACCCTCCTCTTCCTCGTTTTAAATCAATTTCCCTATCTTTCTGCGCGTTAGTTGCTTTATTCCTCCTCATCTTCTTTATATCACCTTTATCTTTTGTGTGTTTTTTTCCCTTTCTTTTTTAGTGTTTATAAAGAACTTAAAGCATACTACATCTCGTATACTTCAGACATAACTTGTTTTTAGTTATATTTACTCTTACTTCTCTCGTTGAAAGTAATGGAATGTGAAGTATCGTGCCCTTATTCTGTGGTCCTATGGATACTCATTATTGAAAGTAACAGGAGCTCAATTTGTCCACTTTTTCAAAATGATTTTACTAAATGACATAAAGTTCAAACTTTAAAAAAACATACAAAATTGATTATTATTTATAATAAATAATGCAAATTTACAAAGTTTATTTAAAAATTGCTTTATTTTTAAGTACAAAAAGTTCTTTATATGTACAGTACATAGTCATTCTTATGAAGATATTATTTAACACATGTTTTATTTAATGTTTTTTTTTGTGAATTTTTTTAGTTTAAAACTACGAAAGTTTTAAAATTCAGCATGATATCCGGTAAAGGAGTAATACTGGGGTAGTTCTTACTAAATTGGATAGAATTTGAACAAAACAAGATTTAAAGATTATCAGATGAAGTAAGAATTGCTGAATTCAAAAGTTGAAGTTAAAATTGAAAATACACAGGGGATTATGTGTATTCTTTAATGTATAACATTTGACTTTTTTTTATTTTTATTATAATCTTTGATCTATTTTATTATCTTTGATAGAAAGATACCAGAATACCCCTTGAAAATTATCTTAATTAAATTCTTTTTAAGTAGGTGTCTTAAGAAACTAGACGTATAAAAATAAATTAATCTATTATGCAACAGGTTTAAATTCAATGAATCTTTTAAATTACTTTCCAAAAAGTATTTAAATATATAAAGAAAGTCGATCTTCTTCGGCAGAAATCGAAAAGTACGAAAGAAATAGAATTTCAAGATGACCTTCGAAAAAGAAAAGATCAAATTCGAGAGAAAGAATTATATAATAAAATTAAACATTATTAATTCTAATTGGATTGGATTGTTGAGTAAAGCAAGGCTGTACGTGGGTTCTCAGAGAGACTTTCTTTGGGAAATTGGCTCCTACACGTGAAGAAAACCCGAAAACCCACGACCGAAATTATCAGTGTGTAATGTTTTTATCCATTCGGCCAATGAAAATATCTTTTATATTATAAAGGATTTAAATAGAATTATCAATATGTTAATGATAATCATTAATTTTATATAGAAGATATCGTGGTATCATTTCCTAATGGATTTAGCTTGAAGTTTAATTGTTACGCCAATTATAGGCTATATCGAGATATTTTTGATGTTACATGGATTTCTTTTTTTTAGAGGTAAAAAAAACAAGATAATTGTGATCGTACGCCATAAAAAATTCTTTAGAAAAAGAACATGTATTGACTAATGTGATTACTTCTCTCACAATTGTAGAATAATGTAATATAATATCGTATGCAACTGAAGATTCAATGTATTGACGCGTTGAATGGTTTTTCTTTTCTTGCTATTTACGAGAATAAAATTGAATTTATCGTGTTAACAAATGACTAAAATAAGCTATTACGGTGATATTTTTAGAATTTCAATTCGAAAAATTTCAAAACAATCAGAAAGAAAATTTTTTTATCAGCTTTAAATTTCATACATGAAAAACGTCAAAGGAGAAGATAAATATCAAATTTTTTTTACAGNGGTACCGAATATTTTTCGGTTTTCCTTTTTATTCAGGTTCCATTTTAGACAGGTTTTACCGTACAATGCACACGTTAATGGAACAGAATTTCTATTAAAATAAGCATTATATTATTAAAATTTAACGGAATTCATACTCTAGAATTCATTCCACAAAAACTCCGATTTAGCATAATTACAGTAAAGATAAAGGTAGAAGAATTACGTTTACGAAAGAATAAAAGAGTAAAATTTATGCAACTTGAAAGGGAGTTGAATATTTTTTTTTTTCAAATAATTCCCCAAATATCGATTTATTTTTGATAAATTTTGTCTAAATCCAACTCTTATGTATGAGAAGACGAAATTTATTGTTGGATTATTGAAATTGTCCTCCCTCACGTATCAAGTATCATAAATCGTTTAAAATCTGAGAAATTTATTGAAGAAATGTTTGTAAAATTTTTATATACCAAGAAATTTTGGATAGAAAATAGAAACATTTTTCAGAAAACAGAAATAGAAAGTAACAGAAACAAAAAGATTTTCTTTTTTCTGTCAACGTAAACAAGCTGTAATCCCCATTGAATAAGGATTGTTCACATGCTTCGATTGAAAACATTGTTTCTAAAATATTATTTATAAAATTTTGAAGAAAAAAGACAAATTATAAAATCATTAAAATTCATTTTTTGGGGGGATTTTTATGAAACTCATAAATCTTCACTTATATTGACGTTTTCTGGTAGAAAAAAAAGAGGGAAATTTGGAGGAATTTTCTTTTTTAAGTTTCTAAATTAATTTTTTAGAAAATTTGCTCACATTTATTTGAAAATAACGCGAAGAAAATTATAAAATTATTGGAGATATGAAAATTTAATTATTTCCCTTTGAAGATTTTTTTTCCTCTTTTTTAATTGTGTAAAATATTAATAGAATTATCTTTGTCTTTCTAGAAACAATGCAGCTGCTGAAAGAATTATAGTTTTTCTTTTTTTTTAATATTTAGTACTGTAATTTTTCATAAAGAAATTGAAACTAGAAAGAAAATGAGTTGTAATGCGATATTAAGAGGTAAAGTGCAATATGTAATTTCATCCAAGTGATTTATCTGAACAGAAATTCCCTGTTTTTTGTCATTTTTTCACTAACCAGATTAAGAATTACTGTTCTATAAATAGGAAATTTCTTCATCTCGATGTAAGTTCTAACAATATATGTTACTAGAAGGTTTAGTCACAAAGAAAATTACTTCTGACCTGGTTTTCCTTATTCTTCTGATCTCTCGGAAGGAGAAAAGAAAGAACAATTTTCATGTGTGTGACCCCCAAAAAGTNGCTGAATACCGAATACCTAAAAACAGGAGTAAGAAATAACAAAAACACAGTAAATTAATCATTTTGGTATTTAGATTTAATGTTATCGGGTTAGTGTTGTTTGTTTATATTTATTTATAACTTATAACACGCACAAAATAAAAAAGAAAATAATATTATTCACTTGTATTCACAATTTATAATTACAAAGATCAGCACACTACACATCTATTCGTTAGAGAATCGTTGCACATCTGAGGGTCTGACCCTGCCTATCCTTCTTTTTAAGCGCTCGTCTTTGCTCTTCCCTTTCTTTTTCCTCTATCGCTCTAGTCCACGTATGCCTACGCGTACATCATAATACCCCGCTTACGACACTTTCGATTCGTCACTTTTCTGTCGTAGATTTCCCATTTTACAATTACGTGACTCGTAGCCTGGTGATAACTGAGAAAAGAGACAGATAGGACGTCGGTATAGGGCCTAAGTCACAGTTATGATTTCACAGATTCGAAACAGCTCGGTAGCACGAACGACCCCAGGCTTTCGCCCGTGCACGCTAAGTGACTTTTTCATTACAGGCATTTAGCTTTCCGAAGTCTATGACAACAATTATTTGGCATTCACGGCCGCGAATTTCGCGCCAATAAGCTGCCTCGGTTTGTTCGAGGCAGCTTATTGAGTTGATAACATAATCGACTTGTTCGATTATGTTATCAACTCAATTTCACATTTATTTTCACATTTTCACTTTGCGGCCCTTCTCTGTTCTTCTTCCGTTATTTACACGTGTAGGTCATTTCATTGTTATCCACATTTAATATCATCACTTATCACACTGCCATGACGCTCTTGTCTGAACTGTCAAGAATTAACGCGATTGGCGAAGAGTAGTGACAGTAAGCCAATTGAGACTAGGGTCCTTGCCATAATGCGGTTTGCGCGCCAATTTTCGTACGTGCGTTAATCGAGCCAAATAGTTCGGCCGAATATTCGGCTATTCGGCCTGAGGCTGTATATACTATTCGTTGCAACACTAATAAATACTCATTTATTTATTTAAATTTTGGTTATAAAAAAACAGTCCTTCTAAAAATCTTCCTAAAATGAAAACAGATCTCAGAACTGAACGATTTTCTTTATAAAATATTACAAGTTNATCAAATTTTTTTTACAGAAAATAAAAAATAAAGGAATTAGTTTTTCCGCTTTTTTTTAAAAATATTTTATTAAAATATTAATATAATAAATTATTCATATATTAAAATCGAAATTAATTTCTCTATAATTAAATTTACAGGATGTACCAAATGTCAGTTAACCGTAATTCATTAATTTCTGCAATAAAGTTAGCAATTTGTGAAAGTATAAAAGAATTCCATTCCATTCGGTCAATTAATGAATTAAAACTTGAAGGTGATGAACCAAATTTTGACTTTTAAAACATTTCATCACGAATCGATTCGCAATTCATCATTGCCACCATCTTACATTACTCTGTTTATATGTATCAATCATCTTCACGCTGGTTTAAGAATATTTATTACGCCCAATTTTTTTAAATTATACAAATTTATCGAAAATGAAATAATCCCAATAATATTTCTAAAGTTTTTCATAAAATACATAAAACATTCGGAAATATATTTATAAAAAAAGTCTCATATGCGTGTTTACAGAGGCAAAGGCAATTTTTGAATAGGAGCAGAAGGCAAAAATGCTTACACAGAGCTAAGTTATAAATATAAGAGGTTCTTTATCTCAAAATAATAAGGCTTTAAGCACTTAGTAGCCTGAGACCTTAATCTGTAGTTTGTTTATCATATGTATTAATTCAGGCCAGATCCTAATCGTGTTTCTTCAAGGCAATTTTTAAATAAAGCTAGCAGGCAAAATTATTTTTTATAGTGGCAAAGGAGAGTTTTAAATAGAGGCAGAAAGTAACGTCAATTTTAAAAATAAACAGAAAACATAAAATATTAAAAATGTGGAAACTTTCTTAATTCATTAACTGGAAAGCAAATTTCTGACATTAAAAAAGAAAAAATAGTTACTACGACCATTTTTATTTTTTGATGGCTCGTTGAATCGTCAATAAATAGCTGCAATTTCCGATTTTTTTTATTGTTTAAGCTTTTTTAGAGTGTCATAATACTCTAGAGCATTCATAATAAATCTTAGATGTCATCGAAGCTTTACTCTGCTGATCATCACACGAACAAGCCATCGAGAAGAATGTCTACGTGAGTAAATTTTTAATAATTTTAACAACTCGATTTAAAATGATATATTAGCTTTAGAATAAAAAAGAATAATAAAATATTATTCATAATCTCCTTAGCGTAAATTTGAACATCGTCATTAGATTTCTAGTGTTGTAGTGACATCCAATTTTCGCGTGTGTTTAAACAATTAAAAGTAATAAATTAATTTAAAAAGTATAAAGGTTGCTAAATATAAATAAAGATTTTATGTTCAATATTTAATTGTAAACAATTCAAAAATTATCTGGTCCTCTGATGGACGGGTCAAACTTTGTTAAGCGTATCTGGTGTCAATCGGGTGAAGTTTCGTCAATTATAATGGAAATTAGCCAATAGTATTCACTGTATTGTACGAATTATTCTTAAGAACAATAAATAAACTATTAAATTTAATTACTATTTCTATTTTAGAATAAATCGTTTTTACTCTTCGCCTTGTGGACCCTAAAAAAAGCCAATTTTTTCCATCACGGATTCGGCAGGCCCACAATGGAGGCGGGAGAGTGGTGATGAGCGAGGTCTAACAAATACAGAAAAAAAGCAATCAATCAGAAAAACTCCTTGGTTTTTGATTACACGAACACGATCTAGGATCCCTCTGAACCGTTGGCCGACACTTTACTCGCCTTGGCTACTCGGTTTTCACAAAAAATATATTACGTATTGATTTAAAAACTAATTTTAAAGTATTTTTCCTCAATAATCCCAGGAAAATTAAGTAAAATATAAAATATTCTGAAGAATTTTATACCTTTAAGCATAATTTTTCAGTAGAAAGATAGAAGAGAAACAATTCCTCGGATGTCTTGAAGAATTGTAATATATTAAATGAGAAAAGATAAGCCACGTAAAATAGTTTATTTTAAACAGTGTACTGTATTGTTAACAATATATATTTTTTTTATCAGAATTAGCCATGAGGGAAAGAAATGGATAGAAATTACCAGAATGCGAAAAGTAGATACAACTTAATGATGATGATAATGATGATAAAATCCAAAATAAATCTAAACAGTTGAAGCCATCATATGATACTAAATGTGGGTTTACATCAAATAAATGTCCTGTGTTTTTTTAAGTGACAGAAAGCAACTTTACGTTAAATCTCACTAGAATCGTCTATCTAATTTTTCACACACTCCAAATGGTTTTCAGACTGCTCACCATTAATCAACAGCTAGCAAATTACTCCAGATCTAAAGAAGTTCTGGTAACAAAACGCTTTTAAGAACACAAAACAGAAAAATAAACTGTAAAAAATGTATTTTACAATAGTTTAATTAGCTTTATTTTAAGTTAAATTTTTAAAAAATTAATTAAACTAATTAATTCAGATAAGTGTAAATTTAGAAGTATTATTAGTGAAATATTTTTGTGGAGATTTATCAGTGGAGAATCCTCACCCCTGTGTTTTTAGTGCTCTGTAAAGATTTCCTCCGATAGATTTTATGAATTTTTCATGTCTGTGCAAGAAAATTTCTTCTGTAAATGTCTCATTATTAATGTAGATATGATCGGTTTTCCTCTTTAGTTAATCTTCTAACCTGCAATCTGCTAAGTTAATAATAATATAGCCTATAACTTTAATAACATGTTGAATAAATAAATATTACTCTACTGAAACGAATGCAGTGATGTATAAATAGAGTATGTTTGTTGCTACGTGTATAAAACCTGTTTAAAAACTTAATTTTCGTTACTTTATTGTAAAATTGATATGGTACAGGAGGGTGCCGCCATTGTCCGAATGGACAAAACCACTAAACATTGGTGAATTCGTGCCTCACCAACAAGCTAGCGCGTGAAGTTCACGTGTTTCCTTCACGTGTTTAATATCTAAATACGGTGCCAATTTTCCATAGAAAGTCTTGCCAGGAAGCATCCCTTCTTGGCAGCTGTTACGTTGCTTTATTGTATCAATATATTCCAATCATGGTACAAGAGAGAAATATTTTTTCATATACATTTTATTAATAACGAAAATAGTTAAATCCCTGATATGGTGACATCCTCATATAGCGCTACTTTATATCTGTACACGCATTTTAAATGTAAAGAATAAACAGAGAACCCTCAAGTGTTTGTACATTACTAAATATACAATTTCGCATTACAAACGACATTGTTATCACCAAATCACGTGATATTCAAACGTTCAACCTCAAACTTATATATAGACATCAATTCGAGTGTGACATTAAACCGTATTTAGTGCCACACTCGATTTAGTACCAATTTCAGAAGAAAATCGAAATTGGCACTAATTCAGTAACGTTAAATCGAAGTTTTAACTGTATTTATTTTGTACCACTATAATTTACTCTGTTTTAATGAACTTCTATTTAAAATTCATTTATTTATTTTGTAAATATAAGGCAATGCCAGAAAGCATAAATATTGCACCCAACAAAGGGGAAAGAAATTTCGGTTTATTATTAGAATTATACTGAAAGGGGAAGGCCTGTTTTTAGGCACAGCCTTGTATTATCAGAAGAAAAATATTCTTGTTTAAGTTACCATTGCAAAATGTAAATTTAGTAACGCATTGTACCCTAATTGACTGTAACATAATGCTCAATTAAACTGAGTTGTTGAAAAACATGTGCATGAAATGAAAAAAAATTAGAATTGAACGTTAGAAAAGCATTAAAAAAATACAAATTTACATATTCAAACGATAAATTTAAGTAAAATTACTGTATATATTTGCTTAATATAAGTAGATATATAAGATAACATTGTTTATGGTTTCATAACGTAATCATTAAACTAAAACTAGTGGTTAACCTAATTAAAAATAATTAAGTTGCTTACTGAAAAGTAAAAGTCATTGAAGTTAGATAAACGATAAAACCCAATTAATATGACGAAAAATATCCTAAATGAGCCTATTCTGGAACGAAAGTAGACCACAAGTTGAATTTCAAAATTGATTATAACATGTAAGGATTCCTTAGCTTGAAAGTATCACTTACATAAAAGGAATCCTTAGATATTATCATCAATCTTAAACTACCCTTAGTTGCTACAATTAAAACGTTTTTGAACTAACCATCAGGGTTGATGCTCTAATTGAACGTACTGTACAGTACTAAGATTGGATTGGATTGATGGGCTAAGAGAATGCAACAGGGTAATATACCAAGAGGGAGGACTTTTATGAGAAATTGATTCCTATTTAGGTGTTAAACACGCGAGGTTAATCCGGTAAACTCTAAACGGCTAGCCTAGTCAGGTACGAACCTACGACCAACAATCAGTGTTCGGTGCCTTTGTTTATTCGGGCACCGGCAAAGATCGTTAAAAAGAGCACATTTTTTTACTTTGTGACGTAATTAAGCATTGTTATATCCATTTAAATACTACAACCTGGAGCTTGAAAGAGAGAAATTGTTTTTCAAAGTATGAAATGCTTTGCTTGTATACTGCTTTGTAAAATGCTTTAATTACAGTATCAATCCTGTGATTAGTTAAGGAATTATTTACAAGAATTTTTACATATTGTAACTAAGTATACTTATTAGACTGTATCTAAAAATTCTCAGTTAAAAAATACTGTATTACTTTTATGCAAGGAATCTTTAGATTATTTTAATCAGTTTTAATACATGCAGTGTTGCAGTATCTAAGAATCCTCGTTAAGACTTCCTTAACTAAACAAAAGGAGTGATGCTATAATTAAAAGTACTTCATAAAACTTTATATAGTTTGTTACTTTGTAATGTTTAATCATTTGAAAATTAATTATCCAAAGCTTGAAGTTTTCTACTACATTACGTAGAATAATCAGAATTGCTTGTATTAATTTGATAAACATTACCTGAAGTCTGAAAAAATAATTTAGTTTTCTAAGAAATTTTTATATACAACAACAACAGCAGCATCCACAGCTAATATATTTTGGAGTTTTAATCCAACAGGTAGGGATAACTCATTTATCACCTAAGTGTTACAAAGAAGAGCGATTCTAAAATAATTTTTCATAAAATTAAACATTTTTTTAAAGAACCACACATTTTTGACGTTCCAAAAAAGAAAAATGAATGCCAGAAAAAACCTTATTCGAAACTATTAACAGCTGGAAGTATGCGTAATTTATTTTTTTAAGAATATATTTTTCTAAAGGAAAAAAACTGCAAATATTTTTTAAAGAAGAGTGATGAATCATTCTTCTTTCAATACAGACAATTTCTTGGAGTAGCTTTAAATGATGTAAATAGAAAATTTAAATTCTTAGAAATTTACAATAAAAAGTGAATTGTAAAAAAAATTCAAATTGAATTTTTATTTTTTGATCTTTAAAATTCAGCAATTATCGAAGTTATGTTACTTTTTTTAGAGAAAATTAATGGCTCTTTATTAAATGTTTTTTTTTAAAAAAATACAAATTTATTTTCTAAAGAACAGCTCGAAGGTACAATTTTTCTTGCGAAAATTACTCACGAATGGCAGCTCATATCTATGGAAAAAGTAAACCTTTCTTACTTTTAGCTGAAGTTTGAAGGATGCTGATTGAAAGGTTCGAAAATATCGAGTGAAAGGTTAAAAAATATTAAATAAAAGATTAAAAAAATTGTTTATTTTTAAAGAAAACACGAAAAAACACGCAAATATATGGCACTGAATTCTTATTAAACTATAAGTTCTTATTGTATAAGAGCAAAAAAATGACAGTAAAATATATCAATAATATTATTTTATTTAAGCAAGAAATCTGAAAGACATTCAATAAAATATATTAAAATATATGGTTAAGCAATTTATAAACATTATCCACTTTTGTCTGGTTGGGAAAATTCGATTTAGATGGGTGGAAATATATTAAACGTGACATATATGTCTTATAAATCAAACATTAAAATTGATATATTTTGATGCATGCCAAATATCAATTTTAAGTAAAAATTGCCAAGTTTTAAATCTTTTTTTACATTGCCAATGTGCTACATTACATTCTCCTACTCATTGTTTACGGATGAGTTGATGCACTGTCATAACTGAATTACATTCTGTTTGAAGTGTTCTAACAATAGAAATATTAAAAAATTGTCTAAAATATTATTCAATTTTTAGAAAATATATGTAACCTTTTCCAGGTCAATCTCATTTGAAAAATTCCTAAAACGTGCTGTTATAGAAGACTTTATAGTGTAATAATAATAATGATGTGGTTTAAACACAATTAACAAAAACTATAAGTGTAAGAACTGCTGTTATTATGGTATAACAATTAAGATTCAATAATTACAGGTTAATAATTATAAGAAATACAACAACTATAAGAGTCGTAAAGACAGTTCTTTAGCATAACAATTAACAACAGCAACAATAAGAGAACCTCTAACTCGGAGGTACGTTTCAAAAGGTGTATTTAAATTAAAGCATATTTCACGACAACAACAATTATGAGACAGCAATTATGGCACGACAAATTATAACATATGTTTAATAGGAAGCCATTTAAAGGTATTTTATGAAACTAGGTGGCAAGCAGCTAAGTTATGAAGCCAATGATATAGTACGTTTCATATAAAACCGACTCTGTCATTGGTTCGATTACATGCCACCCAGAAGTTCCTATTGTAGTTGCGAAACCAGAAAAAGACTCTCTTACTTTAGTAAATAAATAAATAAATAATCAAATAAGTATAGGAATAAATGTGACAAACACCTTATACACCTAGTACAATATCTAAGAGTAAACTCTTAGATACTATGCTGTACGTTCTTTATCCACAACACTTGTACAGGGGTGGTTTGCATGTTCTAATTCCTCCCCTATTGTGGCCAATTGTAATTACATACAAAATTTATCTTAAAACGCTATTTTACCGTATTAAAAAGGCCTCTTTTTTTATTAAGACCCGCAAACTTGCGACAGTTCCTAATACGAGTTTGTTTACACAAACAGATAAAATATTATGTAAACATTTTTGGAAATAAAATAAATATAATTATCGTAGACTGCGCTTTTTTATTTTTAAAATTCCAACTATAACCGTTCTAAATATAACGTTATTCCATTACACTATTTGACCCACTTACCGAAACTTTTCCCCCACGCACGTGTATGAAATATTCAATAATCGAATAATAAAGCAATTGCAGACGAACAAATAACAATTACTTATAACTAATTGTTAAAAAAACAAGCAATAAGTAACATTTATAAAAAGGGGGTAAGCGACAATATGGCTAGTAATTACGCATGCGCAGAAGTGATAACCAAGGTCGCTCGTTCCAAGGTCAACGACCGCTTTGGGTTGACAGGTTTTTTTTTAAGACTTCCTACTTGGGACAATGTGCTGGATAACGGTGCAAAGCGACCATACCACCCTTATTAATAACGTTGCACTTACGTAAAGATGTAAGTAAATTTAGCATTATCAATTAAAATATAACGTGTTAACATATTAATTTGCTTTCTAGAATTTATAAACTATGTAAATATCTACATAATATAACTTTTTACTGCATTATATGCAATAGAGTTTGACCTCAGTTAAACTGTATTTAACAGGATATTATAGATAAGATTGTCCTTCCACCTTTCAAAATAAGGAAATTACTGTAATGAGAAGGTCAAAAAGTATGTAAATTTCTATGGAGTACGTCCTCTTACTTTATTATATACAATAAATTTCGATGTAGTATATTTACGTGCAATAGATGATGGCCCGAGTCTAGCAAGATTAGTAGGATATATCGGATAAGACTAGCTACCTATCTTTCAAAGTAAGGAAATTCCTATAGAAGTAGGTTAAAGCATGTAAATTTATACAGAATATGTGTAATAGTTTGTGATGCTACGCTACTCAATGCAATAGATACTGACCTTAATTCAACAGAACTTTGTTCTACTGTCTCTCAAAACAAGGAAAATGTTGTAAGTAGGTAAAACTATGCAAATTTCTATAAAATGTATCATTTGTAACTTGATGTTTTAGCCCTTTACTTTGATTGATCCCTAATACTTGATACTTCACCTCTAATAATGTCTGTAGTGGGGGGTGAGGTTGTGTCCGATAAGCACCTGCAAAATTGTCTTCCTACAACTGGTCATTGGGGACGTGTCACATTGTTTATTACGTAAGATTGCTTTGAAACTGTCAACACTGTCGAGTGTCTTATTGTCTATGACTCTCACTACACCTTTTACTTTATTAAATACAGTAGATGCTGACCTTAGTCCAGTAGAATTTAGTAGGTTATTATAGATAAGAATGTCCTTCTACTGTTTCAAATTAAAGGAATTCCTGCAGAGAAGAGGTCAAAGTGTAAAACCATTTCACCTTCAAAGTATTGTTTACATTATGTTTTTCTATATTTAATTATTAATTAAGTCGTGTCACGTGTATACAACCTACTTTTTTCTTTATGCAACGAGTTGATTTTTTTACAATTGACGTTATGTACATTCATTTATATATATTTTATTTAATAAATTTATAAGAAAATCGTTTATATTATTCATAATAATACATTTTTAATCAGCTTTTAATGGATAAATATATAAATTTGACGAGTTTATGACAAATTCGTTGAGTCAACATTTGTTATAAATGAAATTTCTTAAGTACTTAAGTAAATATTTTTACTCGATATATATATATATATATTCAGTAATAAAAAAACTTAGATAAATTATAAAATAAAATAAATATTTTTTAATATAATTTTCAAATTAATTTTCTACTTTAAATTGCAGTTTAGCAGCTTAAAATTGTTTATTTCTCTTCCTTAAGCACGTCGAAAAATAACATTTTTTAAAGTATACAAATATAAATTTCTTTAAAAATTAATTGTTCTTGTTAGCTTTTTTTTAATTTTTCGAGCAATTTTGTAAGTATTAAATTGCTTAACTTCATGAACTTTAGAGTATTTTATTTTTTAAATTATATTTTTAATATATTTTCTTGTTGTTTAATTTGAATTACGTTTTAGCAGCGAGAAATTGTATTTTTTTTAAAGTAAAAAACACATAAATTTCTTTAAAATTTAATTATTATTAATCATATTATAGTTTTAAAAAAAATTTCTAAACAATTTCGTGCTTAAAAATGCTTAACTTCACGAAGTTAAATCGTTTTAAAAGAGATAAATTATAAAATAAAGTAAATATTACATTACAAAATGAAATTTTTATATTAATTTCAGCTGAAAATTGTACTTTTTTTAAGTACAAAAAAAACGTACAAATTTCTTTAAAAATTATTTATTTATAATTTTTGAGGGAGTTTCTAAGCACGAATTGCTGAACTTTACGTGCTTATAAAACGTTTACTTATTTATTATTTACATTAATTTTATAATAAATACATTTTTAACCTTTTACTACATGTATAACACATAAAAAATTTATTATTTACCTTGAAAAAATTAATAATTTCTTTTAATTACTAATTGCTAGTGATACAATTTTATTAATTAATAATATAGTTTTGTAATGGTGGACAATAGCGAAATACATGTTTTATTTATCCTCATACTGATATAAATATAATTAAAAATTAATTATGCAACTACTTATTATGCATATTTATACATTTAGTAATGTGTTTAGATGATTTTCTTACGTAAAATTGTTGCAATATCTAAACTAGAAATGCAACTTATGCAAAAATTATCTCATTATCTGCTTTCTTTCATGCTGAGAATAATTTATTATTAGTTCTATAATTTCCTGCTTTGAAAACTCCCTTTTCTAGCATACCAGTTTTATTTTTTTTATTTCATTCTAACCAACTAACCTACATATTTTTAACTATCAAATTCAATTTTATGTTTTTATGAATAATAAAAACTAATAAATTATTTAATTTTTAAATAAAATATATATTATTTTACTATTTTTAAAAAAATCTACACGGATTTCTGCAGAATTTAAAAATACAACCCCTCACAATTCTCTCAGCTCCTGCACAATTCTTTTAACTCCTGCATAAAAACACTTCCTGTACAGAAAATAGCTCCTGCACAATTCTTTCAGCTCCTGTATACAAAATAACTCCTGCATAAATTTGTGCAGGGTATTGTGCAGGAGCTGAAAGATCACCATCTCTTCCGTCGGTGATTATGAATTTCTGTATCAGAAATTTGCAAATTTTGCAATTATTTCTGCTTTGAAATGACAAATAAAAGAAAAAAATATATATTTTTATGAAAATAAAATCGAACATCATTTTCTGTAAAATCAATTTTTCTAGATTGATATGACAAGAATCTAACTGGAAGCATCACTTTTCCTCCTCATCACCTGGGATATGCAGTGATGAGGAAGGGAAAAAACAAGAAATGATGTCGTTAGAGAATAAAACTAGTTTTGAAAATGACACGATTGAAATGAAAAATATCACAATAAACTTGAAATAAGTAATAGAATTTTATACCTTTTTTTTTTTTTTAAAGATAATTGATGATATGACTACTTCTACTGGTTAGTTTTTCTATTGGATTTATCAAAGGAGGGAGAGAAAGTTCGAAGTTTTGGTATTTATAGAGAGAACCAGAACAGGTAAAAATTGATTTTCTTTTCTGCCACACGACTTTTCTACTTTTCAAATTTGCTCTTTTACTTTCTTAGACATTTCTGTACTCGATTCTCCTATTTAAATAGGCTTTAAAATTACGTTCTGGTAGGAAAAAAATCATCAAAATTGAATAATTTTTAAAGGACAATCTCATTTTATTCTCGAAATCCTTCTGAAATTAGTCAGGAAGTACTTTTTTATAGCTTCTATTCTTTTCAAGTCTTTAAATGCAAAGATTGAAAGGTAATTAATTATCTTTAAATATAATTAAGATATTTAAAAATAATTTTTATCTCATTATGCTAGTTTAACAATGAAAAATTCTGCTGCATGACGTCAGATTTACCCGAAAATCTCGACCAATTCAAATTTTTCATACTCTAAACACATTTTAATTTGGATATAGTTGGGTTTAATCGCATTTAAGATGCAAATAATCGAGTACAATAAACATTCTAAATGCTTATTTTTATATATTTGACTTTGCAGTAGGTCTTTACTCACATTTCTTTTAAAAAAATATATAATTTCATCTCTAAAATAAAACTGTTGACGACGTTTTTAGACATAGAAACATGAAAATGACCCTTCTGAGAGCTATAATAACGAAGTTTTGTATATGTTTAAACTGTAAACAAACTGTAATGAGCACTTAATATATTAACGAAAATTTCGTCATAAATCTTAATTAAGATTAGTTGATACTAATCAAAACATCATCGATATTGTTATTCTCATTTAGAAACCATTCATCTTCCTATAAGTATCAACTATAATAGATTCTCCATGTCATAATGTAAGAGGATATCGACTATTACTAGTCTTATTGAAACTCGGTTATGCTATACTGAATCCATTTATATGCCTATTTTACACAATTGTTCAATAAGATCAAATTTCCAAGCGTAGTAGCAGCTGTGGCACGAATATCTGATGATTTATCGATCAGTAAAGTATTCAATAGACGTTTTTATCGTTTGAAGAATACTGTTTTTTCTATATAATCTCCAAAAGTTGAAGATAATGCACATGGTTAAAAGTTAAGTTTGTTAGTTTATGGATATGTTTCCTGCATAACTGTACTAGTTGATGTATTTGCAGCTCAGTTTTACTGTCAAAAATGATTGTTTCTTGCAAAATTCTGTAGATTTCTGCTTTAATGTAAGAAAAATTTATATTACTAAATGCTTATCAAGGCAGAAAAAACAGCAATTAATTAAACAGAAATCTCTATAGTTGTGATTGTTGTCTGGCTGTATTTAACGCATTTCTATCTCAATTTTAAGTGTTTAAAGCTATGAAAAATGACACTTAAATTCATTTTTAGCAGCAAAATTCTTGCTTAAATGTGAGAAAACTTCACATCGTTAAATGTTTAGCAAGGCAGAAAACAGTAATTAAGTAAAAATTATTTTTGCTGCTGTATTTTAAATTGTAAAAATCACCTTAACAATAGAGAAAGCTTGTCTTTAAGGGACTTTTTTTTTGCTATATTTAACTAGTTAAAACGTTGTAGATGTTTATATTAACTACAAAAAGAGGTAAATTTAATCTAAGTAATGCAAAACCATTAAATGCACAGATTTAATTGATATACTTTATTCGAGAGCATTAACATGTTTTTTGTCTACTTCCAAAAAAAAAATCAAAAGTCTCCAATGAAAAGGAAGCTTCACAAACTCTTTAATCACGTAGTTTACTGGGTCGTATGTAAATTAA
The DNA here is from genome assembly GCF_000671375.1 of Centruroides sculpturatus. Taxonomy (NCBI): domain Eukaryota; kingdom Metazoa; phylum Arthropoda; class Arachnida; order Scorpiones; family Buthidae; genus Centruroides; species Centruroides sculpturatus. Next base: position 178,730 of record NW_019386435.1, on the reverse strand, counting down.
TTTTATCTGTAAACATTAATTTCTCAAAGAAATCAATAAAATTATTAATTTTTCATATATTTAGCATGAGTTTAATGCTGATTTACCTTTCTTAATTGTAATTAAATTATTTTTTTATCACGAAACCAATTGATAAAGCATAATTTATGAATTTGTCACACGTTTCTGGAATTTTTCCTTATTTAAATCGTTATTACATGCATTTTTCTTGTTATTAAGTATTCTAGCAATGAGATTAATCTGTCAAAATTTATTGAATATTTCATTGATGAGATGAATTTAGCTGATTTACTAATTACGGTACTTTAAGGATGAATGGTATATAACTGGATTTATTTAGCTGATGAGAATATATTCTGAATTCATGGAATATCTGATGAATCTGGATAGGTGCTCCTCATCAGTGGAATATTTAATAGATAAGTCTAATAATAGATAGACTAGTTTATTTAACAAATTAAATTTTTAGTGATATGAGGACTATTTGTATTTATTAAGTATTTTACTGATGTGAAGAGCAATCAATTTGGATTTATCGGCTAATCTAAAGACGAGGATGACATGTTTATTTTAAATGAAGCATTCAAATGATGAGGAGAATCTACATGGAATTACTAATTATTCTATTGCTGATGATCATCTATCTGGGATTAGTAAGGATGCTAATATTGGGATGAAAGTAATTGGAAGGATTCCATTATTAAAGAGAACCTAGTTGAAGGATTTCATCGTTGAGGAGAACCTAACTAGAAAGTTTTTACCTTTGAAAAGAACTTACTTGAAATTATGAAGTATTCCATCAAAGAACAGATTGTTTTAAGTATTTCATTGACAGGAGAAGATAGCTATAATTATTAAGTACCTCAGTAAATTTTTAATTATTCCATTGACGAGAAGAAGCCATCTAGTACATGTACTAACGAGGAGAACCCATCTGGTTCACTAAGCATTCCACTAATGAGAAGAATACATCTAGTTCACTGTTTATACTGTTGATGAGGAAAATCCATTTGTATCTACCAGTTATTCTTCTGAGGACAATCTATTTGGCTTAGTATTTTTGTGGCGAAATCAATTTAGATTCACCTCCCATAGTTAGTTAGCGGCGAGGAAAATCTATTAGGATTCATTTGATATATCAGTGACGAGAAGAATGTAAACAAGTAATGAAGACGTAGAACATTATTTAATCTTATACTTATACAGCAGAATGTTTATATGTCTGTCCTCTATACACTTCTAAATCCCTCTGACAGATTTGCACCAATTTTTTCATACTCTCTCTCTCTCTAGGACCCTGACGAAAATATAAGTTACCATAAGCTTGTTAAGAATTGTTGTTATTAATGTTTATACTACAAATTTAATTAAGTAAATAACAATTTAATATAAATTACTTTATTATTTCAATTACATTTATTTAGTTTCGAATTTTTAATTTTCATTCATTCGGATTTGACACGTAAACATGTAAAAAGTTGTGAGCATATACATCATCTAAAATATTATTTTAGGGTATTTTAATTACTTTTTAAAGCTTTTTTTAAAATATTAATAGAGTAAAGCGATATTTATCTATTATTTTTTGATTTATTATTACTATGATATTTGTTTTATATTATTTTAAATGTATCTCGAGGTTTTAATATAGTGAAAATAGTGTAAATCGATGCACTTTATAATAAATAAATTTCCTGCAATTTCTTTCAGTTTTAAGAAAATGTAAAGGAAAATTATATGAAATTCATTTCTTATAAATTACGTGTAAAAATATAACATAACGTAACGTGGATTGTGTATGAAAATGTGACTTCATATACCAAAGATCATGTATACAAATGTGATTAGATATAATGTAGATCATGAGTGGAATGGTCACTTAATATAACATGAATCATCTATGTGTAAAAATATATTAGAATTAAACGCAATTTCGTATGAAAATATTTTAAAATTTTTGTACTCGAACTGTGTATTTCTTAAGAAAATTCCTCCTTCTATAAAAGAGAAATGTCTGATTTACTTGCAAGATTTGCAATATCCTAAGATTCTACGCAAAAAACGATATTTGTATGAAAATTATGTGAAGAAAATCAACATTTCATAAGACTGAAATATTCAGGAAAATTTCAGGAAGATATGTAGATTCTATATAAGGATATCAATGCTCGTAAAACACAGATTTTATGTAAGATAAATTAAAAATCAGTGAAAAAACAAAATATGTCTTGGCATACTTTCTATATTGCCAGCTTATCTCTATGATATTTTATGTATTATCCCATAGAAAATTTTCCATAAAAACTATATTTTTTGAATATATTAAACATTAGTAATGAAGTAAATTTCGTCGAAAGGGAAGATGTATTTATATATTTTTTCCCGATATATACTTTTTATCATTTATCTTCGGGGGTGATATTGATGATTGTGTACACATAAGAGATTTCAGCATGACGCATCTCTCTTCTCTGCATTCGAAAAGCATCTGTATTCCGCCATTTTATTTTGCTAAACTTCTTTCCAACAAGCTTCTACGTGAATAATGAAGTGAGAAATTACAGAATTATTTATGTTATTTTCTTATATTTTCTATTTTTCAACTTAATTTATCAACTCAGTAAGAATAATTGATGCGCAAAATACAATTTCTCTGTTTGTATTTATGTCTAATGCCTTAAGGTAGAAGATACTGTAAAAAATAATTTACATTAGAGTTTCTCAACCGGTTGTTCGCGAACCATATTAGTAATTAATACGAATCTTTCGGTACGAAAACATTGTCACCATTAAGAACGGGTCAGAAAACAATGATAAAAAACGTTAAATTCTCTTACTTTTTAAATTATATATATAAATTTCTAAGCAAAGATATTATATTTTGTTTAATTTCAGATGTTATGATAAGAAGAAGAGCTAAAATCATCTACTAATCATGTGAAATTTCCAAGTGAAAACTCATCAGACTATAGAAAAGTCAGTGAAAAACTATAAAATTTTATGTTTCTATGTCATTTTAAAATATGTATGTGCACCCCGATGTCTTATTAGACGTTTTGCCAGTGGTGGGTACAGTGTTGGGGTTGACGTGCATATGCTGGTGGTGGGCCATGTACAAGCGCAGGAAACACCTAAACGATGCAACACACTCGGTTTGTCTGGTGCCGGTGGCCGGTGATGAAGGAGAGAGGAGGAGAAACGATGGAGATATGTGTACTGCGGATGGTGATAGTGGTTACAGTGGTGACATTGAAGATCAGGATGTGGACGTTTAATTTATTTCAACAATGTAACGAACATTAGAAAATACAAAAGAGAAAAAATAAAACTATTTATCGTATACTTAATTTTTGTTAAACATATTTAAGAAATAAATTAAAATTAAACGCAATTTTTATTGGCGTAATCGGAAAATATTCGCAATTCGTGCATTTGTAATGAAGTTTCCTTGGAGAAAATAAAAGGATTTCTGCAAAAAATTTCCCGAATAAAAACTCCAAAGCAAATGATAAAGTAAAGAACTGTATTATTCTGAAATGTCAGCACAAAATGTGACCAAAGAAATCCCTTTTCGAATCGAAATTCTCATCACGTTTCTTATAGAAACAGTTCTTTATCTGCAATGTGACGAAACGTGTAAAGTCAAACAATCGTTGTAATGAACTCTTATTATAGAAAACGGGATGAAAAAATAATGTTTTCATAAAATAAAATCGGAAAATCATCAATATTTTACATTTAAAACACACACACAGGGCACTAAAGTATAAAATTAAACGTGTAAAACACTGTAAAACAATTACACACATTCTGCATCACGTATCTGATAATGTGTAAACGTTAAAGATATTTATTAATTTCATGTAAAAAATAAGTTACTAAAATATTAAATTTTTGCTTTCTGAAGGCTTTCGAAAGTCATATTTTATTCATAAAAAGGATATTAAATTCGAGAGGAGTATCTAAAAAAAGCGGATGGATACTGGTAATATAAGCAATTAAATTACACGGAATTAATTAAAGTCAACATTAATTAAGAATAATAATAATATTAAAGATAATTTTTTGCAAGATTAAATATTACAAATTTCATTAAAAAATCTTCGCCATTTTTCATTAGCTGTTTACGTACGTTTTATTTATTTAAAAAAAAATGTAAACGTAATAAAAGTATAAATTACGTGAATATGAAGAGATTTCTGTGATTAACTTGAAATCTCTGGCCGAAATTGTTAATTACAATCGAAATGACGTTAATTGTAATTAAAATTGTTAATTACAATTAAAATTGTTGATTTCAATTAAATGTAGTTAATTACAATCGAAACGTTGTTAATTTCCGTGGAATATAGTTAATTACAATTAAGAATATGATCGGTTAGTAAATTACAATTAAAAATATGATTAATTAGTAAATTATAATTAACGAGTCACGTTTCAAATAATTACTTTCAGTCTAGTTTCTGACGAGTTAGAAAACAAAAGCGTGGTTTAAAAAACCGTAAAAACTAATTTTAAAACTTCATTAAAACTCGAAATTTTATTAATATTAAAACACGTTTAAATCCACGCGCTGGTTTAAATAACATTAATAAAGGCTGCAGATTCTTGTAAATTTTTTTCCCCTTTCTTATTTTTAATTTACGAAGTGTGTTACACAAAATTTTGCAACGCACCTCTGAGGTCATCTGGTCTCTCTCTCGCTTCCAATTGTGCAGTACTTCACCCGATGACGTCACGCAAGCTGGCTCGTGTCACCATAGCAACTACAGACGAAGAGGAAAGAGGTCGTGTTACACATCAGTGTGTATGTGGAAGTGCAGAATCAACAACATATCAATGGAAGAACACCCGGTAAGACATTCATTTACATTATGTTACGCTTCTAGAATACCGAAAAAATAATTACGATTTTGGTCGGTAAAGTAAATTTAATCGATGCGACTTTAATTACGTAAATCAAAGTCTTGTTAATTACAATTAAAATATTGACAGGCGCTTGATTACAAGGTTATTAGTACATTACGAGTAAACTAAACAGGAGCATCTGTTTATTATATACACGATACTCGGTGTTAAGACGTAACTGTATGAATTCGCGCTAATTAATTATAATTAACTAAGTTTATAATGAATAATATAAGCCATTAAAGCCGCGAAAGTGTAGCGAAGAAAATTGCAATTTGTTTTGTTTTTTTGCTCAACAAGCAATTAATGCAATAAATAAAAATCTGAAGGGAAAAAAATCTGGTAGTAGTTATGGTTGAATTAGAAGAAATTACTCGTAAAATCGATAATAATCTTTATATATTTTTTGTTCTTTTAGTTTATTTCGTGTTATAAAGCTACGAAAGGTGACTTAAAAGGTCACTATTGTAGAATAAACGATTTAATAATATAACTTTTATATAGGTTATTGATTTAAAAAGTTAAAATCTTGAATCATGATGTAAATTATTTTTTTAAAAAATATGAAAATTCACTGTTATAACAGTTTTTTTTATAGTTTTAAATTAAAAAAAAAGACAAGTAGTGACATGTCTCATATGGAAAATTCATCGAGTTTGGTTAATTAGTAATTAAATAAATATGTTTATCAATTGTACTTAAACCTTTTACTTATTAATTTAACGAAAATTCTTTAGATTTTATATTAATTGCTTTGCTGATATATTATAAATAATAAAGGATATAAATTAATTATAAGGTAAATATTTATTTTTGTATATTTTCTCTTCGTAAGTAGCTTTTGTAATGTCTTTTGTCTTATTACTCGTTTCAATAAAATATTTAATTACTAATTAATTACTAAATTGTATTTATTACAATTAATTGTAATTAACATATACATAAATACTCCTTTGTATATTTTTCTCTTCGTACCGTCAGTTTTGTATGCTTTTCATTACTCGTTTATTTCACTATAAAATTAATTAGTTTACTAATTTTAAATTAGTGAATTTTCTGATTTAGATTCGAAATTAATTAATCTACCAATAAGTTATATATATTATAACTAAAGGAGTATATAAATTAATTTAAAGATAAATGAAAGAATATTTTGTGTACATTTATCTTTCCAAATCTGCAGTAACAGCGGAGTCACTTTTCTAATGATTTATCTCGCTAAAATTCTTAAAATCAGTTATTTTGCTAATGACTAAGAGAATATAAATTAATTTTAAAGTAAATATTAGTTCTTGTACGTAGTTTTTCTCTTTATACTTGCAAGAAGCTCGCTGCTATACATGCAAAATATCAAGCAGGAATACTTGCTAGCCTTGTAGAGTATCTTTCCAGCAATTTATTTGGCTTAAATTCTTAAAATTAGTTAATTTATTAATGAATTATAATTAAAAATGTATATAAAGGTAAATAATTTGTGTGTATTTCCTTCCATACTCGTAACTGCATCATTGTAAAGTTACTGAATATCTTTAAAATTAGTTATTTTACTAATTTTAAATTATCCAATTTACTAATAAAGCGTATATATTATAATTAATTAAGTACATAAATTAAATTAAAGCTAAATGTATATTTTTACATATGTATTTCTCTTTCTATAATCTGTATCATGAACTGTACTTTTATTTTAATGTTAAATTATTTATGTATAAGTTATATTATTCATTTTAATGTATATTTTTCTTCTAATAACTGTAGTTTAATGTATGTGTTTTCCAGGATCCCTCAAGCTACATAAAAGTCTTTCTTTGAATTGTGTGTTCCTTTCACCAAGAATATAAACTTTAAAAAAAAAAATACCATGGATACTACAAATAATTCTATTAATGGATTGATTGTTGGAGTTGTTGTAGCTTTGATGCTCACAGCAATTTTAGGAGGGTTATTTTTCTTTATATCATGTTGTTGTGCATTCGCCGAAGACAATGTTGAGAAACTAAAAAAGAAATTTGCTCCAACTCCTGTTAACAAAAAAGACAATCAAGTTTACATAATTAATGTTCACGACCCTAAATTAAAAAGTTAACTTTTGCGTGACGATCTCGACATATTTATTAATTTTATTAATTTTTTTTTTTTCCGTGAAATTTTGTCAACTCAATTTACTCTACCTCGTCTTTTGTTGTTGGTTTTGCATACTGTGATCTACAATTAATTATAATTAATTAATATTTTTATGTTTTAGTTAATACTTGTAAAGTAGAATTTTTGCAGTAGAATGTTTTTAACTTATTACTTAAAAATAGAAAATAGTATTAATAATAATAATAATAATAATAATAATAATAATAATGTAGTAAAATTTCCACTCAGAATATTTTATATTTATTTCATAAAAATGAGATTTAATGTAGTTTATGAATAGTTTGTTAACGTTTTAATTGTAATTATTTATGTAATCAGATGTTGTCACGTAGAAAAATGGTTAATTTTTATTGTGAGAATTATTAATTTATCTTATTTTGTATGTGTAATATTGTTGAATCGATGATTTAGTAAAGGAAGTGACGCTCTTCCTGATGCCTTGATGTTGGTGAAATCAATTAAATGATAATTTATTTTGTTTACTGAATTTAAATTTAAAATGTTCCTATAATTAACATTAAATTATAAATATATCTGACTTAATTTCAAGCTTAATATTGTATAAAAGTTTTAGAAATTAAAAAAAAAATTAACCTCCTTTAACAAGCAAACATTTTCATCATAATTGTCTTAAAACATCTTCTTTGATTAATTTTCTAACCTAAAATATCAGTTTTTCTCTAATATTAAAAAGAATACATATTAATAAACGTAAATTAAGGCGTAAAAGCATAAAATTTTTCATTAAAAGATAAAACTTCCTCTCATATAAATCATCAATTCAATGACTAATTAAAAATATTTAAATATGAAAGAGAACTTAATTTATTCTTAATATACTGTTTGTTTACAATTTATGTAAATGAAAATAATTAAATTATATGAAATAGTGTTCCCTTTTATATAAATAAATATATTGTGCAGTTATAATAATTGTTTTTTCTTGCATAAGAATTATGCTGTTGTTAATTCAGTCTCATCCTTTCTGTTGTTTAACAACTTACAAATTACCATAACGATCATGGCCATAAAAAATGCAGCAAAAACTAATGATATAGCAAATATTATCTCAACCATGTTCACTAGGGACTGTGCTTGATTGTTATCCTTCCTGTAAACATAAAATTGGAAGTAAAATATGTATAAAAACATCTAAAGAACATGAGAAATATCTATTTTAAGAGTAGCTTAATTGAAGTAGAAAGATTTAATCTTTAAGAAAGACTTTTTCTAAAAATAATGTTTGAGTGTATGATATTTAGTTATACATACATATACAAATATGGATAATATAAACATACTTCATTTTTTATTTGCTTGAAACTATTTTTAAATATCTTTACTGTGTAAAATAATGTATAAAAAATGAAAAATAATTAACTTTACATCAATAAATCATACAAAAGTGGGTTGTAAAATCAACATTTTTCAATTTTAATTTCTATAAATTAATTTTCTACTTTATGCACAAGCATCTAACTACAGATTTTTACCTATTTACTTAATAAAAATATAAATTTAAAGTTTAAATTCTTCATTTTTTAAAAATTAATTTAAACAATAAATTAACAATTTAATAGCTAATCAGTGTAGTTTTTAATAATGTTTTTAAATAATTGAATTTTTAAAACATGAGTTGTTATAGTTAATTAGCACAAAACATTTAATTTATTATTATATTTAAAGGTTGAGATTTTATGTTATAAAAGTTAATTCTGGCTGTAGACATGTTAAAAGTATTTATCATGCATAAAAGTAAATTGCACAATTGGTTATTTTAAATTAGTAAGCTGATTTTCTATAATTTTTGCTAAATTTCTTAATATATTATGCAAGGGTTTAGTACATGATATCCTGTTTAATTTTTTAGATCATAAAACTGTTCAACAGGGGAGTTATGACTTCAAATATTCCAGTTTTACGTGCATTTTTGCAGGTTCTTTAGGAGCTAAATTTATCATAAAGTTAAGAAAAAATGTGCAAAAATTTAATTTTACTGTTTATATAAGCCTACATCTATCTTCCATACGGGTTACAAAATATCAAATTATATAAGAAAAAATATATATTAATTTCCTGCAGGTCATGCTGAGATAAAATGTATTTTTGAAAGATCAATTTTAATTCTATAAGTATTGAATTAATTGCAAATTACATGTTTACTTACATTGAAAAGTGGACTGATTGTGTGCATTGTTGTGTAAGAATTAACTTACAGAAATTCAATTATGAAAATATCCATCAAATAAATAAAAAATACAGTAGATTTGTACTTATTTATTAATACTTACTTATGTAAAAAATTTCCTGCGATTACTACAACAGGCCTCGATAATATGCTTAGATGATGATGATGATGATGCTGAGGATGTACACAAATATATGAGATATTTTTGAAGTGGAGATGTACCACTACCTATTGTTAATGTGACGTTGTATATATATATACAGGTATATATAATATATATTACAGTACATAAATACAAGATCACAGCAGGAATTCTTTACGTCATGCTGAAATTTTGTAATATTTAACAATATTATACGCTTATAAAAATTAAGATATCCTGTTTACTTAAATATAAAACAGTAAGATTAATGAATTTTAGAGGAAGTTTACTGTATTGTGTTACTTTTTTTCTTGTTGATTTTATCAATTTACCACGATTTACATATTTAAAATTACGAAAAGTTAATTAAGTTATTCAACCAGAGACTTTGAAAATTTCATTAAAAATTTTTCTAAGTTTTAAAATTGAATATTGGAGAAAGCATTCAATCGAAGTAAAGTCAAACCCTTTACTTCTTTCTAAAAAATTTTACAGTCTCACGACTCGTAAAGTTCGAAAAAATATTGAACACTTCACAATAGAACAAATGTTGAAGTTGACTTTAAAAAGAAGAGATAAAATATTAGGTTTTTTTTTTTTTTTTTCAACAGAAAACTTCGAGAGATCAATGACCTTAAGAGACGACTTTATAGTTACTAAAATAGTCTTTTTGGAACCGTAACAAATTGCGAAAGAAAGTAAAATTAGTAATTTCTCAATGAAAAAATATAAATTCCTGTATGGTTTATACATAAACGTACACGTGTAGTTACGTAAAGAGTGGTTGAAAAGTCAGTTAACCGCATTATTTACAGGTAATTCAGCAATTTTTGAGTTTACTAAATCGTTTTGTGACTTTTTATATTAAACAGTTTTTGTAAGCATTTTTTACTAGGCGGTAGTTTAGTTATTATAACGGTTAACTGATTTTTGGGCCACCTTGTATGTATGTATGTGTGTGTGTGTGTGTGTGTGTAAACAGAAATATCACAAACAATGATTGAATATTAATATCTAGGTCAATGATATTCAAATGAGAGTAGGAATGACATTGAAAGTGTATTAATTTTTTTTTTTAACTAAAATAAATATAGTATAGGTTATATATAATGATTAAAACTATATGAAAAGTTACTTTAAACATTTAACTAGAAATTATTATAAAATTTAACTAAAATATAGTTTAAAAAAACACTTGAAAAATTATTGTTTAATTAGCCATTTTTAATTATATTAATATAATATAGTTTTACTTTTAACTTATTAATTATGCAAAATTATTATAAAACTAATCAGTTTTTATAGTTTATTATATAAAAAGCAATAAATATAATTAAATAAATATATTTGTAGTCGAACTTCTGAACAACGATCACTGACAAGAATACAAAAATGGCCGTCGGTTACAGGTGGCCGTTCGAATTACATTTACTTTCTTGTAAAATATTTATTACCTAAAATGTAGTTGGTTAAGTTTTTTTAGAAATGTTAATGTAATTAATTTTGTTAAAAACAACGCTAATAACATAAAGGTAACAAATTAATTTTAGAAAATGTGAATTAAATAATTAAATTTTTAAAAAAACTTCATCTTTATAAGATTAAAAATCAATTCATTCACAATACTATTTAATATTTTCTTTAAAAAGGAGGATATAAATTACAAAATTTATAGTTAAATTTATTTTTGAATAGAATTTAATTGCTTAGAATTAATAGTTTAAAGAATATTTTTTTGACATATAAATCTTTCGAGAATACAGTAGAGCGTCGTTTATCCGAACGTCGGTTATCCGAAAGAATTCCAGTCGGCCTAAAGTATAATTTTTATTTGTTTTTATATTTTTCAATGTATTTATTTCGTTTGTAAAACATAAAGAAATCATTTTTAACGATACAATAGTCACGATTATTATTTTAAAAAGTTTACGTTAGGCTTAACATCGACGAAAATTCAACGCGAAGCGACACGCAACGGAGAAAAATTTCAACACGGGATAGGTTAATATATTTTTAAGCACATAATCGGTTATCCGAAAAATAAGTTATCCGAACAATCCCAGTCCCCAATTGATTCGGATAAGCGAAGCTCTACTGTATTAGAATCATCTTTCTTACTAAAATATATAATTCAATTTTTTCTTCTTTACCTTATTTTTTGTCTACATTTCTTGCTGATATTTATTTGTTTTACGTACGCTTTTACCTGATTATATTTCCTGTATATTTGCTGATTATGTTGAGTGTTTTACAGATAATTTTTCCTAAATTTTGCTTGTAATTTTCACTATAGTTTTGCTGATAATTTAAAAGTTTAAATTACAATTTACACGGTAAAATTACAAATTAAAAAAGAAAAGAATAGTTTATGTTATATAAAACTTACAAAAACCTCAAAAATTAATCTTGTTTACCAGAAAATACAACTACATATTTCTTCTGCTTCTGTTCTTGTTTTTTTTTTTTTTAAATTTGAATTTTCTATTTTATTAAAAGAAGATTTTTAATCAAAGCAATAAGGTTAGCAAAGCGTGGATAAATTGAAACTAAAACAATCTCAGTAATTTGAATAACAATTTCCTTAATTTAAACCGAAACGTTTCGTACTTTTATTAGATTTAATCTAAACCACTTCATTTACAAAGACTTTAGAAAACAGGAATTTTAAAATTGTAATCTTATAAAGTTTTAACAATTTAATCCCATTGCAAGTTTTCAATAAATATTTTAATGTTGTTGAAAACATTTATTACAAACTTTTAATCATTTTTTACTAATTTTTTCTGCGTTTTTTTCCTAATTTATAAGTGTAAACGTGTGTTCAGATTGCAAGACGTTGAGGATTCATCCGAAGATATTCATGATGAAATTTTAATGGTCTTACTTTAATTACTTTGCAATTATTGTTGGAGAAAGGAAATTAAAAAAAAAAATTATTATTGGTAATTTTTAAAAATGATTTTTACAAGTTACTTTTACAAATTATCATTATTTAAAGTTATAAAAAGAGATAAAAATCTATTAAATTTTATTATTAGATGTTCATCATTTTTATAGTTTTACACATTAAAACTGTTTACATATTTATCAGTAATTATCATTAAGATTTCTGAATAAATTTAAAATATTTTGGTAACTTTTTTTCTTCCTTCAAGACGTTCAGAAGCGATATTTATTGCAGTAGATCATAATGCATAAGGCTTCTTTTTACTAAAAAATTCTAACAATATTTTCTTTTGTATTTTGATTTTATTAGTTACAAACTTTTATTTATGATTCATACAAGTCAACTTCAGACTTCATAAATTTTTGTTAGAGTACTTGGTCGCTTTTTTTAAGTGAAATTCTGTACATGGATAAAGAAGATGAACTTAAGGAAAATACATTGATGCAGGGTTGTGTAGAGTTACAAGAGATTTTTTTTTATAAGAAAAAATTGATTTAAAATTTTTTCGGGAATAAATTCACAAAAAACTTTCAAAAATAAAGGTATTAAAATCGGAATTCCAAAGTTTTATGAGGAATAAAGCGATAGATAAAGAATTTTACAAGGATATTGAACTTCACATACAAGGATTATAGAAGATATTACACCAACATGTCAAAGACATTATATGAGAATAGTGTTCAAGAAAAATCTTATTGTAGTGCTTTTTAATGTTCGAATAGTTTAATATAATCCTACTGTATCCTTAATGTTTACGACGATGTTATTCTAGCATAATATTTCTTATACATTTTATAATTCCACTAACGTATAAGGATGCTATATATGTCAGGATCCTTAGAATATTGATGATAATATGAGGATATTTTTAAAAATATAAAAGAAAATGTAGATAATTAATGTAGTAAAACAGTCCATATTAATTATATAATTCTAGTTCAGTAACATCAGTTATAATGTAGCAGCATGAAGATATTGTTTAAGTAATAAAGTGTAGTAAAATATAAATTAAGCATTGTAATTATATTTGTAATTATAATGTTCCTGATGCAGAATAATTTTGAATATGTAATTAAAATCATGTTTAAATAAGGAGGAAAATGAAGTAATTGGGTAATATACAAGATGAAAGGAATACAAAGATATTGATTTTAAATATGATCATTTAAGCATATGATTAAAAAAATTCGTTAGTAATACATAAAATACCAACAAAAATCAAAAATAATTTATCTTATATTATGATTTATATTATATATCATATTAATTTCACGCCAATTGGTCGAGAAATTTGAAATAATGAAAATGGGCGTTTATTTTTCCACCATCGACCAATTATCGTTGAGATAATCATGTTTCTAACCAATCAACTTTAAGTAAAAATCGTAAAAATACATTTAACCGTTTTATCATAAATTTGGGAGAGAACCTCCTATATTTTGATTAAATATTTTTATGTAATATCTGAAAATTAAAAAATTCTGTTTGAGTAAACTATAAAGTTTAAAAGAGCAAACTTATATTTGAAATAAATATAATTGAATAAATACTTTCCAGTCTGTTATAGAATATAAGGGAAAGTATAATAATAGGTCAACTTTTAACCCCTGTTTTTTTGCATTTTTCGGCATTTTGAAACTCTAGAAGCCCAAAATGTAGTATACAAAACATTTAATTACAGGTTTGCTGTATTCTTAAGCGTTTGTATAAAACAAGTATGTATATAAAAAAGTTTGTGTGTACACGTGCGTGTATTGGCGCCTATTTTGCATTATATCTCAGGACTGAATAAACCTAAGTTTTTGAAACTTAGCAGAATTATTTCTATATATGAGGCGTTTATACTATTAAATTTCGACGGTTAAAGGTCAAGGGGATGAGGAGACGTAAATGATTGTGTCCTATCTTAATGAAAGTTTTAGTCGTTATTGACATTTACAATTTTTTAAAAACCCCTCCACTTCAAAACTAAAGGTTTTTATAATAATAATTAATAATATAAAAATTATGATTAAAAATTGCAGCCTGGCATTATGACAATGTCACAATAATATACATTATTATTATTTTTTTCTACAGGCACGGAATACAAATTATTAAGATGTGAGTTTATGTTACATAAGAAAATTAAATAAAAATTCTTTGAGAAAAATCATTAAAAATTAACTATAATTACTTTATCATGAAAATATACTAATTAAATTGTAAAAAAATATAATAAATTCACTTGTAAACGAAACAATATTAATAAATTCATTAGTAAAGTATAAAATAAATATTATAAAAAATTTATAAGTTAATTACTTATAAAAATCACAAGGAAAAATATAATTTATGTAATGTTATTAAAGATCAATTAATGTATTTTATTCAGGAATTTTAATTATAATAAAACTCATAATCAATTAACTGTGATTTAATTTTAATTAAAAGAGTTCAGAAAGAAGACGAATAATAAATTTTAATTAAAAATTGGAAGAAAATGGAGTCGTACTTTAATCTTTAATTAGAATTAAAAATTTAATTATCATCGTTACTTTTTTTGATAATTGAATATTTTTCAACTTTAAGCTTTTGAAGTGGGCCGCTGTATCCCGAACAAACTGAAGGAATAATGAAGAGGTATTGAGAAGAGGAAGAGAAAGAAAGACTAATGGCAATAATTAATTAGAATGGAAGGAATAACTCGATTGGGTATCTTTTGAGACGTTCATACTTGACATTTCTTGAAGGTGAAGGAAAACCAGGAAGAGGAAGGTCTAGAACAGGATGCTCGGATGCGGAAGAAAACTTACTGTGTGATCAAACAGCCGGCTATGGAAAGAAAATGTTAGGAAAGTAACATGCTGCCTACTAAATCAATGGTTGCAGGAGAAAGAGAGGGATATATATATATATATAAACTAGTTTTGTGGAAGACTACAGCTGCTCACTTAACCAAGTGTTGAGGAGAGAGAGAGAGAGAGAAAGATAAACTATTTTTATAGAAAAATAATTGTAATTCAGACAAAATACGTAATGCTGTGTGAGTAGACAACACGTTATACGTAAGCAATACGTGATTAAATATCATTTATATTGTTGGTCGTTGGATGCATGAAAGATCCGGAATTGATATTTATTATTGGAAAGTAATAAGGCTGAAGTATGTTAAAATAGAGAAAAAAAGGATAAAATATTAGTAGGATGAAATATGTTGGAAACATAATTCTGACATTACAAGTTTTATTGGTTCACTCATTACAGCTATTAGAGTTTTAATGGGATTATTATGAATAATTTATGATTTACATCACTTATAATGCTGTTCTACTTTACCGAATTATAAATAATTTAATTAAAAATACATTTAATGTCATAAACCACTAAATATCATTAATGAAATTTGTTATTCTTTATTTAAAAAACAGGAACTATAATGGAAAATTCAGCTTTAATATTGTTTATAGTCATTGTTAGATAATGCAGACATAATTCTTTGTTAAATTTAAATTAACTTCTTTTCCTGCTTTTACTTTCCCGGCTGTTACATATACATAACAAGGAAAAGTGTAGGAATCGTGTCGAATTTGACCCTCCGAGCTTGTTTCAAATCTCCACGTTTTGAGACCTCCCGAACCCAAAAATGTATAAAAAAGGCAAGTGGATGTTTGTGTGTGTGTGTGTGTGTATGTTGGCATCTATTTCGCTTAATATCTCAGGATAGAGTAAAGATTAAAAAATGAAATTTGGCACGGTGGCTTATATATCAGGAATATTGATGATATTAAATTTTGGTGGTGAAAGGTCGAGAGAGTGGGGAGATAGAGGGAAGTCATATATCTCGAGACGAGTAAGACTTAATGAAGATTTTATTTATTATTAACATTCTCACCCCTACCCTCAAAATTAAGCTTTTTGTTATTTTATAGTAATTAAAAATATAAAAAGTTTTTTCTAACAAAATCTGATAACAGATGACGTTACACACAATTTTAGTTTTTTGCTTAATGATGTAATAGATTTTTTTAAATAAACACTCATAACAGCCGGCAAAGTTATACAACTCTCGTTGTTAGATTTTTTTAGCATTGTTATAAAAATTAATAAGTTATATATATCTGTATGGAATATATATACGTCTCTTATTATCATAATCATACAGACATATATACAAACATTCTCAAAATTAATACAAAGATTAAAATTTCTATATCTGTCTGAGAATAATTTTTTAAAAAGATATAATATAAGCAGACAAATAAAAACATAGAATGACGCTCGAACGTGTAGAGATGAATCCTTGAAAACCTCATTTCAATGGAATTTACAGCGTGTAGTTACCGTACAATTATTTTATTTACTAAAATAATTTATACGATTCGGTAATTACGTATAGAACATTCATAAAAAGGATAAAATTTGAAGACACTGATGGGATTTTGATCTAGAGTAATGCATTATGTAACAACGAGTAACGCGATACACGGGATATCAATATATTCGATATAAGTGAAAGCTGAAAAATGTAAATCTTATTTATAAAATGATCCACTTTTTTGAATAAATGGTGAAATTCAACTATTAGCAAAAATATTCTGACTAATCTCTTGAGATAAGAGTATGTATGGACGTTAGTATATGTGTTGGGCACGATTTTCCTCACTTTCTTTGAAGCTTAATAACTCCTGTGCTTTTTGTCTAAAATTTCTGAAATTTTGCAGCAGGTTCGTTTATTAGGGAGAATGATACTATTAAATTTTGATAGTTAAAGGTCAAGGGGTGAGGAGATGAAGGGTGTCGTGAGTTTCTCCGGTAGAGTCGGACTTAATGACGATTTTACTGGTTATTAATATTTACAATTTTTTAAATAAAAGAATCCCTACCCTCAAAATGAAAGTTTTTTGTCATTTTATAATAATTAATTCATAAAAGATTTTTAAATAAAATATCATAACAGATGGAGCCACCAATTGTTGCCGGGAAAGTTAAGCGACTCGGGATTTGTTTAAAATTATATATCAATAAAAACAGAAATATTGTGAGTCAAAAGTCTCCATACAAAGCATAAGGGATTTAGGATATGCTGCAACATCAGACGTGTTAACACGTATTTATGTATATAGATGCATGTTATAACACTCCAATTACATTTTAGATTTCTCACTTAATTGTATTGTAGAAAAATACAGGAAAAATCAATTTTTCTTTCTGTTCTGACTTACAGAGAGTAGATAACTCCAAATTTCTAAAACATATCAATAATAAAATAAAAAAGTTAAAAAAAGTAAAGGCAAACCCAATTGCAGAGAAACACTTTATTACACTTTCAGACTCCTTACGCCAAAAAATTTGTCTCCTCAGTAGGGTTTTCAGCATACAGTTCAAACTCCGAAAATATACCATTACGAATTTCCATCTTTTATCGCCAAACTGGTGGCATTTCCATGGGTTCAGTAATTGGACCGAAATTAGCAGAAATCTATATGTTAGATATGGACAAAACTTTATCAAACCTAAAAGGCATTATATTTTTCGCAAGGTATGTCGACGACATTGATTATATATAATAGTGTAATAACGACACCTATTCGAATATTGAAACAAGCCAATGAGATTAATTCTTCACCCAAGAAACCGAGAATTATAATAAAATAAATTATTTAGATATAACGATTATAAATCGTCTTGAATATTGTAAATTTGAAAAACCATGTAGTGCTATTAACTTTAAATCATATTGCCCCATAAATCAAAAACGTAATATATATTTAATGGAAATAAGAAAAATAATTTTCACAACAACAAAAACGAATATAAGAGAACAGGAAATTAAAGCAACACACAAGAAGTATATTCTAAACGAATATCCAAAGAAAATATTAAATAATTGGTATAACCAATTCATATTAGATAGATATAAAGTGAAAGAGACAAAACAGTACGTATCCTTTCCTTATATAAAAGGCATATATGAAAAATATAATAAAATTCTTAATTAAAATGGTTCCAATTCAAAATAATAGGTTGTCCAATCTGACGGTTATAAGAAGTATTAAAAAGGACCCATTAGAAGAAGAAGGTGTGGTCTACAGGCTCGAATGCACGTGTATTATTTCTAGTTTCTATCCTGGTGAAACAAAGAGAAAATTGAAGACCAGATTGTCCGAACAATTATAATAATAATTCACCTATCTTTTATTATTATTGTATTAATAACTGTGAAATTAACATTAATGATGTAAAAATTGTTTATAAGGAAAAAAATAATGTAAAAACGTGATGGAATATTGTCGGATTTTGAACTGTGCTGAAAACCGTACTGAGGAGACGATATGCATTTAGAGGGTCTAAAAGTGTAATAAAGTGTTTCTCTGCAATTGGGTTTGCTTTTACTTTTTTTAATTTTAATTTTTATTTCATTATTGATATGTTTTAGAAATTTGGAGTTACCCACCCTCCGTAAGTCAGAATAGAAAGAAAAATTGATTTTTCGTGTATTTTTCTACAATAGAATTAAGTAAGAATTGAATAAATTTAAATAATGATTTTGTACATCTTAGATCATAAGTGATTACATAATAAAGGAAACTGTTGTGTGTCAATTTTGAATTATTATGTATTGTAACTAATACATACTTTCATTTTTTCCTCTTCAAAAAATTATTTTACGAACATTTACCACAAAGAAGTCGATAAAGTTAACGAAAAAATGTTTCTTTTACCTTATTTTTATTTCAAAAATTAAGGCAAGTAGCTTATAGATTTTTCTATTTACGGAGATTAGACTTTAAACAAAGAATCGATGAAGGTTTAAAGGAGCCGGAAAAAACAGAATTTAGTCGTGGAATTAATATGATATCGATAGTTAAGTTGATATTAAAGGTTAAAGGTCATGTAGAATTTTTAGTTTTTTTTTAATATAGAAATTTGTTACTGGTCGGATCGATTAAAACGTTTATGCCATCTGCACAAATTGTTCTTTTTTTGTATCAGAGTCATACATTACTGTGACATTGTTTTCTAGATGAACACGTATAATATATATATATTTGATATCGTCCATTAAATTTTTTATTTTTTAGTTTTTAGATGTTATTGATTCGAGAAAGACGGAATTAAAATAAAATAATTTCTTAAATTTCTTATCTACGTTTCCTTCCTGGTCTGGTGTCGTTTAAGTGCCTTATTCATAGTTTACATATACAAACAAGCAAAAATACGAACCGATTTTATTGAATTCTGATGCTAAACAGCAATTATACGGGGTTGGAATGACGTAAAAGTTTGTGAAGAAGTGATGTTTGATGATCGAAATTGCATCGATAAGATGTGTTATAAAGCAATGAGAATGTTATAGATCTCTCCCTCTTTCCCGTATCATTTTAATTAACTGTAATCACTGTAATTTCCTGATTTTCTAATTAAATTATTCTCAAAAGTTTCATCTAAGTAGAGGTATGTTTAATTAAGACACGCTTAATTATTTATTAGATGATGCCTCGTTCATTACTTAAGACAAACGCCTTAACATAATAAAAAAACTTATTATTTTTACAAGATAATTACAAAAAGTAATTGATATCGGTTGTGATGTTTTGCTAATCGGTTGATGATCCTAAGAGGCTAAACATTACACTGAGAATAAATGCATCATTCATAACTCCTTTATCAGCAGTTATAGAGAAAAAACTGTGCTAAATCAGCAGGATTCATACTGACTGACAGGGATGGGAGTCTGTAGATGCTTATGCCACTCATTCATCAATTTGTGTTCTGTACAGTAGTGTTTCTCAGCAGGGCAAAAATAGATTTCTGGGGAAAGAATTACTTGCAGGTGCTGGAAATCATACTAGTCAAGAATCTATGCTGCTAGATAGAAAATAATGTTGAACATTTAACTAAAGTTCACTTTGAATAAAGAGACCGCCAGGGAGTTGCATAACTTTCCTGGCAAAAGCGCTTATAATTGTGTGTGGCGCCATCTGTTACGAAATTTTATTTAAGAACTTTTTATATGATTTATTATAAAATTGCAAAACGTTTAATCTTCAGGGTAGAGAAGAGTTTCGTAAAAATTAAAATCTTCAAGTCCAATCCCATTAGAGATACCAAACGACCTCTTCATTTCCTGGACCTTTCACCATCAAAATTAAATAGCATAAATTCCTCTAACACACAAACTTTCTTGCAAAATTTCAGAAATATTCGACACAAAGCACAATTTCTAAGAGTCGATCAATAAATATATATATAATGAATAAGCACAATAGGTTCGTTATATCGAAAATTCGCTATATAACGTTCTTATAGACTTTCGTCACAGTAAACTATCACTAACGATTCTCGTTAACCAACAGTAGTTATGGATCCTTCCGATCGCAATTATTAACAAGAATATATAGTCATGTTAATATCACAGTGGCTGTTATACGTGATTCTATGGGCACAGATTATTACTGTGCCAAGCCATAAAGGTATAGATAAAAAAGTATTAATATTAAAAAAAATAAATTAAGAAAATTTATTTTATAAGCACTATCTAAAAGTATAAATTTACTCGTGAAATCGTAGTGGCCTTTAAAAGGATACCGCGCCATCTAGTGACAAATATAGAAATTAATTTCTTAAGCTGTTAATTTATAATTAATAATATGGTGCATATAACGAATGTTAATTAGCATATTTAATAAGCGCATCCATTATTCCATTGTTTTATAATTAAATATCTAAATATTGATGAGTTGTATATATAGTGGGTATTCGATATAACAACCTAAACAATTTCTTGGCTCTATTTTTTGTAGCCCCATAAAACTCTTGTTATAGCGAATAATTTAGCTCAGCCTTTTGAGAGATTACTATTCAATATACTGAATTTGGACGTTATATTGAATAGACCGATCTAAATTATTTACTAGATTTCACTATATCGAGAATCCATTTCATGATCCTCAATATAGCGAACTCTCAAAGGACCGAGCTAAATAATTTATCGCATATAAAGAATGGCAAGGATCAATAAAACTGTTCACTATAACGGTTAATTATTATATAAGAATCCGCATACTTTGCATATTTATTCATTAATTAATTTTCATCCATTGTGGTTCTATAGGATTCAGATTTCACGCTAATCAATAAGTATCTGAAGACTTCTATGCAAATTAGTCACCGGCAGTTGTAATCAGCATCAACTATGGTTTTGTGGTAATTCTAAATGTGATTATTATTATAGATTCCTTGAAGATAACATCAATTGCATAGTTTAATATCGGGGTTCTCGCGTTTAGGAAAAGTTAATGGAGTTAACTACAAATTATCGATGATGATGTACAAATTTCGAATGATTTTCTTCCAGTTTAGCTAAGAGAATTATAATATTTTGTTGGATAAATTAAATTCCAAGATGGTACTTCGGTAGTCACCCATCTTAAAACTTGTTAATTCGGTCTTTTGCAGTAGAAAACATGCCACAAATATCCATTTTTTACGTTTTATGAATACTTAATAAGCCATTCTAAGAGAGAAAATAAATTATATTCATCGAGAATTTTAAGCGACTTCATCACAAGAAAACTTCTGAAGAGTATCGCTGGTAAAATTTTATTTTAATGGCAAGCTAGGAATTAAGTTTGACGTATGCTAAGAGATTACGGTAGTCAGATAACCTCGATATAGTGTTGCTTTCTGGCACAAGAGTCGCTAAGGTCAAACTGTGCCACGATCCTGTGTAGTCTTCGATATAATAAACTCTGGAAGGTCCTTGCGTTTCTTTATCTAGTGAACTCTCGATATAATCAATAATTTACATTTCAGTTCGCTATATCGAGTCCACTGCATGTTTAGTACAAACGTAACTGTTTAAAATAACGAAAAATTTGTATCAGTGACACATTTAAATTTTATTTTATGGGGGTTTAATCCCTTAAGAGTCTTTGGTTACTCTCAATGATGTGTATTTAGAAAATGGTAACTAAAATATATGTTTATCATAAATTACAGATTCGATAAATATATTCTGTACTGTACATTAAGAGAATAATGCATGTAGGAAGATTATACGGGAAAATCAATCTCTATGTAAAAGGCTCCAAGTTTATGAAGTTTGAAACTCATTAAATCGAATTGTGTGAAATTTAATTATATTCATTCATTACATTAATCTGCATAAACGGAAATATGTGTTTCTATCAATAGTTACAATTAACTTTTCAATGTTTGTTGAATAATTATATACACTATCAAGAGGGTCCAGAAATCTTTAGAGGAAGGTACAGAAAGGGTATATTGTTTCCTACAAAATTTATTACCTGAGATACCCGGCTTTACTCGAGAAAACTCTCAGGAGTTTTGTCGGTCTGCAGTTGCTCTCTTTGCACCCCTAAATCAGCTCCCAAAGACATTTGATACAGTGACTACCAGATATAATAACGTTAGATTTACGAGAGATCGCTGTAATCGCTTAAAATTCGGCAGGTGTAATAAAAATAATTTATAATTTAATGATTTACAATTCAATTGGTTTGAATTTCGCACCCCTTTACCATTAATATTGATAAACTTAATGGGAAATTTGAGTTTCTTCGCTGCTTCAATGAAATAAAAGTCAATTATAATCCACTTATCTTCGTCTTTTATACATGATACACGTCTGAGCTGATTATTTTACCATTTCTTCAACGTTATTTTTAATTATAGAATATTAAAAACGTAAATTTCTCGAGCGATGTAACTAAACTTCACGATATCGAAAGCTCGTTAAAACACGTACTCCTTATTAATTACATGCTTTGATAAAACGCATTTTTCCTCAATTTTTATGTATTTTATCATCGAAGAAGAGTAATTTCGTCTTAGGAAAGTCTACAAACTTTCTGAAATAACTTACTCGTTAAAAGTTTGAAAACTTTTATTACAAAAGCATTAAAACTGTCGTTTAGGTGAGAGATTTTTCTGTCAGTAGGATTTCTATCTTTATTTCCTATTAAAACAATGACACTAAACAGTAAATTATAAATTTAGTTTCTTTTTTAGTTTATAGTAAATTATTTTCTATCAAGAGCATAGACTTTACATACGTTTTTGAGTGAAAAAGTGACTCGGTAATATCTCTAGTTGCGTACACGAAACAGTCTTAAATGTAAGTATTAAATATAACTAATACATGAGGCTCTACGAAAAGGCATTTAATTCGATATTTTGTAGACTATCAGAGGTTAAAATGAGTTTAAATGCTGAGTTTTTAAAAATACCAATTACTTGGTGTTTTAAAGAGACTACGTGACTTAATATTTGGATCACGATTAGCTTAAAAAAAGAAATAAAAACCATTTCAAATGCTTTAGAGTTGAATATATTTAACTTCAATCATCATAGAAATTTCTTAGAAATTATAGTAGTTAACCTACACCTCATTTATGCTTCCATAAATGAGGTGTAGGTTAAATAAATTTTCCATAAATTTACCTTGAATTCATTGGCACCCACCCAGATTTTTTCTTTCTTCGATCATCTTATGTCATTTTATTCTCTGTTCAAAGAATTCCACTTTAAAAAAGGGTCTTATTTTATGGCAAATTTAACTCGGTGAAATATTTGATGCTTATCAACTTTGTAATACACTCGAGAGGCTGGGACATTTGCCAATATTTATAGTTAGCATTCAGACACCTGTACAGGCACCTGTATGTTTACGTCCATTTATTTACATATTTGAAGTATATTTATCCTTATTTAGATTCAAAATCTGTTTTAGAATTTCTCTATTCTATATACGTGAGCTAGGTTTACATACAACATAAACAAGCCGCAGTATAGAACCCCCAAATTACTTCAAAATTGGTTCACCACCTAAATGGCGAATAGGTCCTTTGCTTACGGAGTCTTTTCGTAGGGCCTCATGCATTTAAATTTAATGTTCAGTCGAGAAGAATCTCGTACGCGTTTGGTGCCACAAAGCATAAATCTAGTGTAAAACAAGAAGTTCTATGCTTCGAGAACATGTAAACTATACGGTTGTTTACGATAGCAAGAATATATTTAGAATTAAATCTATCTAAAATGTTGATTTCTACAACATATAGCAATAAATTATACGTAAAAATAACTACAGAACATTAAATATTCTTGCATAAGATGTACGGTGGCACAATTTCCCCTGTAGAGCTACGAGGTCGCTATGGTACTAAACTTTATGAGCTTTGTTTTAAAGTTCATGCGAATTGAAGCACGTTATAACAGTTTTAAGAACAATAGAATAGGCTAATTATTAAGATCATCCATCATAAAGAGTGTACAGATTCGTGTTAATGTGTTAATTTGATTTTTCTAAGAAATTAATGGAACAGAAAGGTAATTTCACAATTAATTCCGTGAGAAAATATTGATTACGAGTCAATAAAATGTGAGCAACATCATTTATCCCGAATGCCTTATTAAATTTTTGTATACACTGCATTACTTCTATTGTTATTGTGGGAAATGGGACAATACGAACGTTAAAAAGTATGTCCTACAAAAGTACAGAAGTAAAGAGCCGTAGAGAAAGTTACAAAAT
Organism: Centruroides sculpturatus; assembly: GCF_000671375.1. NCBI lineage: Eukaryota > Metazoa > Arthropoda > Arachnida > Scorpiones > Buthidae > Centruroides > Centruroides sculpturatus. The sequence continues at coordinate 153,862 of NW_019386435.1, read as the reverse complement.
CTAACCATCTACAAGTTATTTTTTATTGTTTTACTTTAAAAAAATAATAATTTTCCTCCCGATAACTTAGCAACGTGTACACAGTATAAACTCATGTATAGTATAATATAATTGAATTTTTGTCAAACGGTTCTTCACTCAGATCTATAAATATTGTAAATATTACAACCGTACAAAAATTCCAATTCATTAATTATCAGCAATAAATGTAGTAAATTATTCTTCAATTGCTGGAAACTCATACACCACCACAGTTAACTCCCCACCTCCATTGACTCCAATACCACAATAACCGGAAACGAAGGTAGCTCCACCGGAACTGATGCGACCACGACTGGAAGGAACGTGGACATTACGGGAAGTGGCACGTCTTTAAACGGAAGTGGCGTTGTCGTTATCGGAAGTGGCCACCGCCGCGTCATCTTCGCGAGTAGCGCTCTTATCCGGTTCGTCTATACGAGCAGTGTGATCATCGCTAAATTTTCGGGGGTGATGATTCGGAGTTTCACAGGTCACACCTTCGAACACGTAATCCGTGTCAGTAGGCGATGCTTCCTCGGTGTCGTCAGTAGAATGTCTCTTATGATTAGAAGATATAAATTTCCCTTTCTTTTTTTTGTTCGCCATTTCTTCTTTACACGGAAAGCAACACGAAGTCCACATCAAAAGGGAAATGGCGGCTGCCAAAATAATTAAAATTACTATCACTATAACTGCCACGTAGACCATTGTCGTTCACATTAATTTCGTAATTTTCATTATAAACTTGGATAGTGTCAGCTGTCTCTAGCAATTTTCACCGATTGATAACTCATCTCCTGCCTAAGAATGCAGTTGTAGTAATGGTGTAGACGATTTTCAACTCGTTGTTACTACTTAAAATGTACACCGGGACGATTTACAGTTTAAAAATTCAAGATGTGCACAAACAATATCGATAACAGATGGGTATTATTCTTTCAACTATCCAAAGTTCTTTGTGGGCGTCTCATTTTCGAAATCATAAAAAACCATAAACGATAGTGAAAATAATTATGCTTATTTCATAAAATTTACAATACAANGACACGAATTGATTACAGTTTAAAATTTAATATAATTTTTTTTGTACTGATCAGTAAATTCACTAAAAATTTTATAGAATTTAAATATTACTTTCTGAAAATATTCTGGACTTTTTGGTACTTAAATTGGTAAAAAATTAATAGAAAGTTGTATAATATTCATAGAAAAATCAACAGAAAGAAAAAAAAATCAGTAGAAAATCAAGCTGTGAAATTAATTTTTTGATTTCCAGTAGAAAAATTAGTAGTAAAAAAATCTAAAATTAAAATTTTAGAAATTTTAAATTGTAAAATCAACTCAAATTTGTTTAAATTTATAATAAACAATTCTTGTTTATATATACATACATATACAGATCAATTGACTGATTATAATATCAGTGTATATTATATATATATATATATACACAGTATTCTGATCACAAAGCTAAGCTATAAAATTTGATTTTAAAAATTACATATAAATAAAAATTACACTTAAAAAATGTTATTTTAACACAATTAATTCAATATACTAACCTGGAAGTCCAGTTCTAAGTTCAGAAATTCATACTTAGCCCTGGATAAAGTTACTTTGCGACCTAATTTAGGTTACTTTTATTATTATTTTTGCCGTTACTAAATTCCTGCGTGGAGCAGATAAGAGACAAAAAAAACAAGCTCAGATTATTGCTTAGTCTCTTATGTGACTAAGCATAATGAAAAATAATAAATGAATTTGCACTTTTTTTTTTACTCGAGAATATTGAGAACATATTCATAAATATAGCTATAAAATTGATTATTTAGAGACGTAATTAAGGAGGAAGTAATTAAATGGCGAGAAAGCGAGAAGTTTAACAAATAAAAGCTGTGGTTTCTATTACTTTGTTAGTTATTAATACTAACTGTTATGTTCTTGTGTTTCTTAGAATTTACAAGCCACGAAAAGGGATCAAAATTGGAATTAGTGGGAAAATGGGCCAGTCCATTTTTAGGAACAGTTTTTCAAAATAAGTAAAAATAGCACAAATTTCCTCAATTATATCGGTGTTTATTTCATCGTAAATACATATTTTAACCTATTTTAGCAAGTTTAAATTCACGTTTAAGTGTGAAAAAATTGTTTAAAACTTTTAAAGGCGGTATAATAAAATTATAATGTAAAAGAAATTTAATTGAACATCGTTTCGTAGAAGACAGACAAAAAAAAACAAAAGTGGATGCCAGTAAACCGGATTAAAAGTTCAACGAAGATCAAACAAGAACACGTTGAATCATCTTGCTTTATAAAAATTTAAGTGTTTTCTTCTGATAATTTTCTACCGAAATTTAAATTTTTGATAAGATTCTTCACTACAGAATTTAAATAATACAAATTAATCAATCTCACCTTCCTGATGAATTTCTATATAAACGAGATTTTAAAGCGTATGCCTCGACAGAATTAATTTCATTTAAAAATTGCCAACGTATACCTGACGAGGCATAAAAAAAAACAAAACACGTCCTTCAAAGCTGTGTGTAATTTAGGATTTCCTCTATTAAACTCAATCACTTCTCGTTCATTTAACACGAATAATTTTCAAACTCGCAGCTTAAACAGGTTGAACCTTTATCCCGTACAGAGAGCGATATAGGAAATATTAACTTTTCCCGTAAAAATGCTGCATACCTGTATGCAACTTACCTCATCTCCTGCCTAACAATGCAGTTGTAGTAGTGGTGTAGACGATTTTCAACTCGTTGTTACTACTTAAAATGTACACCGGGACGATTTACAGTTTAAAAATTCGAGATGTGCACAAACAATATCGATAACAGATGGGTATTATTCTTTCAACTATCCAAAGTTCTTTGTGGGCGTCTCATTTCCCCCACGTACTTTCTACCAATAATTTACTTTGTTGTTGACGTCATTCCGTCCGGTCACGTGAGGGATGGTTTTCGCTGACGTCAGCGCTGTAGGGAGTAGAAGGAAGTCTGGATCACGGATAAAGCCCTATTTCTTTAGTAATAAATTTTCGAATTTTGCCAAACGCCCCTCCGATTCGTTTTCTAGACTCGCTTTCCTTAATTTTTTTATTAATAATTTATGAATATTATTATCGAAATGAATAGCGTAGAGCATTCATCCGAGCTTGGCTCATAATTGTCAATAGACGCAACAAGTTGTCTCAAGGTCATTCATTCAAAAATTTTCCTTCGTTCGCTCCATCTAGGGAGGTCAATCGGAAGTTTCTTTAAGGTTCACACTTTGTTTTCGTTTCAAAATATTTCTCTGTACAATTTTTATCCTTAAATGTTGCCTTAAATATACATTACGCCGTCTGCTATTATGTAAATACAGTGAATCGGATTACAGTGTAATTTTACTTATTCGAGTTTTCTTCATAGTTATGATTTCATTTTAAAAGCGTTCGAGCATTCAATTCTATTGAGTCTACACCAATTAACCTATTTTTATAAACTTAGCAAGAAAAATTCGACAAAAATCCTAAATAATTGATAAATTCTCCACTATAAAACCTCTGAAAACTGTAATATTAATGGTCTTTCTTTCTTTTTCTTTTACACAGATTTTACCGTTTTGTGAGTGACTCAAAGGTTAGTGGGTGTGGGATTCTTGCAAGTTGTCTCTTACAGCCCTGTGGGGTTCCACTTAGGAATGTGACTGCATATTGTTTCTTGTACCCTACATTCCTATGTGGGATAGAAATTTACGGGTTTGAAATTCCACATCAACTTTTCTTTATTGATTTCTCATCGAGTGACAAACGTGTGAGTTATGCTAATTTTTAGATCAATTAGAATGCTTGTGTACGTTAAAAAATGGCGCACAGGTATATCACAATTTAAATATAGCCAAAAACCTGTACAGTTCTTTCTTGTTTGTACGATTTTCTATTTTTTTTAAAATAGAAATCTAAGATGGAGATCATAAAACATCACGATCTAGCGCGTTACTCGGGTCGCTGAATTGTCATGCAGAACTCTCATCACGATCTCTTGTGAGCTATAATTTCAGACTATAAAAAAAAGATGGGTAGAGAAATGTCTGCATTGAATAGGGTAGAAAGCTGCGGACGAAGTAGGCTGAATTAGTAGGTTGAAAAGTGCAACGTGGGTGATTACTTCTGTGAAAACGTTCAAACCAGTTGATAACGTACTAAAAAAAGACGTTGGATGATAGAAGCGAGATCTGTGCCGGATATTTTACCGTAAATTTCTAGCCATGAAGATCGTTTTGATATATTTAAATGATCTTCAAAACGCGGTTAGAGAATTTAGCAACACTTTTTCCAATATTCATGCGCTGCGAAGGAAAGTTAACAAAACATTACACGTTTACCATAGAGTAATCGAGAGAAAAATCTATATTAACAATAGAAGAATTGGATTTAACTATAGGGGAAGTTAGAAATTATATTACAAAGGATTCTGAAGCAGTTAAGCGAAACAAATACCTATGTATACGCCTATGTTTGTGAAATTATTGCGTAATTTTATTATGGGTTATCGTATTATATCGTGAAAAAGGAGAGGGAAATTTCTATAATAAGGTTGTAGAAATATGACAGAATCAAGGAAATAGAGCCTATATAATAAAAGAAATTATTAGAGATATAGTACATACTTTATCATAGCGCATCACGGAAATAAAAACGAAGAGCTTCTATAGAAAGGTGGAAGAATCGAGGAAATAAGCAGAGAATGGATATTTAGAAGAAAGTATAAATCAAAAATAAGTTCGGAGTTAATTGAGAAGTACGTGTACGTGTCGTATTGAATCATATCGCATAGCAACATATGCAAGTAGGCTATCATCTGAAAACGGTTGTGCAGGCCGGCTCAGAGGTCGGTTTTTTGGGCCTCGGACCCAAAAAACCCACTCACACTTTCGAATTTCTAAGCAAATTTGATAACAAATTCTTTCTTGACAAATATTTTTTGGCCCCACTAATAACTTTTTTCTCGAGGACCCGCAACCTCCAGCCTGTGTCCGGGTTTGTGCATAAAGTATTTTTAATAGATCAAACAAATTTTAAATACGCATAAAGATATAAAAATGTACTTTAGAAACTTTTAAAACGTTTTATTTACTTTATTTTGCTTAAGGATCGGCGTAGAATACATCTAACTATCATAGCTCATGATAGAGAAAAGAAGAAAGAGGAAAGGTTAAGTTGCAGAAAGAGGGAAAACCAAGGAAATAAGTAAGAAATGAAAGGGAAACAATTAAGACAGTAGAAAGTATAGAATAAAGATGATACAAAGAAAAAATCGAAAAGAAGATAAGCTTGGATTTAGTTGAGAAATTTTAAATTAACCTTTTCGGATCGATGCCAAAACCACGAAGCTACGAAGCTATATTACAGCAGTTTCATTGAAAACAGTAATATTTAAATTTTTTAAAGTAAAAAAAAAAATAAATAAATAAATAAATTTTAACGAGCTTATTTTATTAATTAAAATAAGAAAATTTTAATTAAAAAGTACTGTAATTTTCTTTAAAAAGGAACTGCGTGAGATTTATTAGATAAATTTCATTTTTATTCATTGACGTAGCAATTAATTTAGATTTTTAAATTTGTTAAATCGATCGATTTTGAAATATTAATTTACTTAATTGTCTTTATTATTATCGATCTTTTGAAAGTTTACTTACGTAATTAAGTTAAAGTAACTTAATAAAGTATTAAATTGAAAAAAGTTTTAGAAAAATTTATTAAAAAAATATTGCCTTAATCTTTTTTCGGTACTTTTTTTTATATTTTATTTATTTATTTTCTTAAAATTTAGTTTGATCAGCGCTTAAAATATTAATTTTATCTCTTTTGATAGATGTCAAATGCTTAATTGGATACTTACTCAACCAATCATTGACGAATCAAATTTTTAAAATTTCCTCTTTAATATTGAATTGCGAGTCTATAAGCAAAAAATTATGAAAGTTTCTAAAAAATTATCGTGTAAAATATCGTATTTTTTATATAATTAAAAAAATTTTTTAGCCATTTTTCGATGCAACGCGATACAACGAGGTTTTGTTAAGTTGCAATACGCAAGAGTTTTTCCTTTCAAAGCGCAATTTATAAGGATTTTATTATATCGTGTTGAAAATGGCTAGTTATACACTGGTTAGCAACCATCAACGGTAGCCTAAATGTAATAATTGACATTCATTGACCCAATATTTGCTTCATTGGTTGCCTCAAATAACCTTGAACGTTTCGTAACCTATTAAAACAATAAATTTTCTCAATAGGAAAATGATACTTCGTAGCAAGTTATATGATACATAAAGAATTAAAGGAGGGTTAAAATATAATAATATTAAACTAGACTAAGCGTTATATTGTAGATTTGTTTAACGCAAACAATGCACAAAAAAATGTTTGAATTTTTCTATATTTTGCGTGTCAAGAAAACTTGTTGGATAGAGTAAACGAGGAACAGAATTTATAGAAACTCTTGTAAAATATCTTAACCTATTTTATAAATGAAAAAAAATCTTTAATTTTTCTATAAATAAACAAATTTATCTTCCGTTTTGCGTGTTTGTTTAGCCTCAAGAAAACTTAATGAGAAAAATAAATGAGTTTTCCAGGAAACACGAGTTTAAAAGCGTGCAATTTTCTGACTATTATCGATCTTTTATAATAACAGAGGTCAAGGTGCATCTCTTTCTCTCTACACTTTACTATCTTTAAGCTATCTGACAAGTTTTTATTGATCCCATCTGGCTACTAGGTCTGGATAACTATCGACGAAAGGTCAGAAGGGTCGGACCACACAACGTTATCAATTTTTATAGAGGGTTGTTTCTCATCTGACTCTTAAAATCTTGTTTACTCGATAACGTTGTATGGAGAAATCACGCTGCAGATAGTTACAAAGTTATATTTTAACAAGATAAAATGGTGCAAATAAGACAATAAAATAACCAAAGGCTACTATTATCTTCTTAATCATCCATAAATTTGGGTATTCTTTAGGCATCTTATCAAAAGTGTGGCTAACTATACCCTTTTATTTTGATATACGGTTTCAAATTGTGCCCAATCTCATTAGAAGTAGTGCAAAAAGAAGATATTGTGATACAAAAATTTGGCATTGGTGCGCTTAGCTTGCAAAATGAAATTAACAATAACAGCATTGTTAAATTAATACAAAATTTTATCAATAGATGGCAGAATGTAACACCAGAGAACAGCTGTTTAGTGAAATTGATGGTTTTAACGAGGTAACCATCGATTTTTGTTTCCTCATATTTTTATGTTTAGTAACATTATAAATTCCACGTGGTCTTGACTATAGGTCTAAGGAGATACCTGAAATGTCACTTAACTCTTATACAGGAGAGTAATTGCAAGAAATGAAATGAATGTTCTGCATGTATGGTCAACATGGCGTGCAATGACGTACTGTACAGTATATGAAAAGTTATCCAATTACTACTATTATTTATTGAAAACAGTTGAAGAATTCAGTTAACCTGTATAATTACTTGAATAATAATAAAAACAGGAAAATTTGCGAATAGAAGAATTATTTATATATGAATATTATATAAATAATTTTAGTGAATATTGTTGTGAGTTATGTGACACCGTACAAGGTTAAACAGGTGTTATGATAACTATGCATTCTGTTTTCCTCTAGTGAAAGAAACAATTGTGTTGAATGACAGTTTAATACAATGTTAAAGTGGATGTTTTTGTATATTAAATAGTTGAATTTGCTAAACATGATTCTAATGAACTTTTTTATCCAGCTGACAGTCGGCAACACAATGGTTCAAGTACAGTATTGTGTAAGTTTTTCATATTATTGGCATGCCAATAACAGATTTCAGGGATTATATCTCCTAAATGCTACAGATTAAATTAATAATTCTTTTGTATTTTTGTTTGTTTGGCCATGATAATTAGTGAAATGACCAAAAATAGGATTTTGTTAAAAAATTATTTTCCTTTAGCTCTAGATAAGATCAAACTGTGTGGCTGCAGATGTCATGAGAAAATGAACACAAAAGTTATGCCATGCTTTAATTAGAGAGCTAGGACATGCCAAAACTTCTTGAACATAGTGCAGGTAAGGCTAGAGCCTTTGTCGCTTTAATTGATGTCATCTTGGCTGAAATTGTCTTGATTTAGATTGTTTACAAAAGTATTATACATGGATCATATTGAATTGTACTAGTTACATTCTTTACTAATTTTCATATATTTCCACTATATTAAATTTAAGTCGGTGTTTTCTCAACTTGTGGTCCGTGATAATGGCACGGGTGGTTTGCGGGCAGACTTAAATTAGAAGTAAGTAGTAACATAATTAATATCATATTTATTAGTTTAGTAAAGATTAAAACTTTGTTCAGGGATGATTCACTTTTAATAGATTACAGATTACTGTACTTCCAATTATGTTTCTATATTTATTAAAAACATGCTTTTATATTTATGTTAAAAATGGTACAGTATGTTCCAGATATTGGTAATATCCACATAAGTTTAAAAGAAATTAGATGTATGTAACTTAACAAGCTGTAGAATTTTTTCAGACATTTTACTGGTCTTTGAGTTTAAAAAAGTTGAGAGTTGCTGATTTAAGTAATACAGAAATAGGATTATGATCTAATATATTAACTATATTTAAGCAGTACAGTATATAATTAATATGTTATTTAAATTAAAAATTATACATATACCTTGTTGCATCACAGAATTTTTAATCCTTAAAAAATTACATTAATAATTAGATATTTGTGTTTTCAGATATTAAATTATTACTGAATACATGTTTACTAAATTGTAAAAAATGAAGAAAGAGAAGAAAAACATATGCAGTGTACTCTTGTTAATTGAAACTAATTATTGTTTGGATTAGCAAGCTGCATATAAAAAGATGCACATCAAAAAATATATTAGATTTGTCTTTAGTGCTTTTTAAGAATAAATCCATAATTTATACTTGATTTTGACTGGAGCATTTAGTCCAATATACAGTACATAGATGAGAAATTATGCATTTTATATATACAGAATTATTATGTTTATTATCATCAGCTATTGGCAGTCCACTACAAGACAAAAATACCTCTACGAATTCTCCATTCAAACCTATCCACTGCCTTCCTCTTCAATATTAGAACAGTAAATTTCCATATTTCATCTTCCTGTTATTTATGGCATCATTTCCTACTTAATTGCAATTAAATTTTCATGAAAAGTTATTTTTTTCTGTGAGGGTCTTGTAACATGACTCCTAGTAATATCTCATTTAAAAATCCAGCAAAGAGTTGCTTAACTTTCCCAGCAACATTTGGTGGCACCATCTGTTATTAAAAGTTTTTGAACAAAATATCATATTTTTAACTATTATAAAATGGCAAAAAGCTTAATTTTGAGAGTAGGGATAGGTTTTATAAAAAATGTAAATGCTATTAACAGGTAAAATCGTCATTAAGTCCAACCCTACTCAAGATACACACAACTCCCATTATCTCCTCAACCTTCAACTACCAAAATTTAATAGCATTAATCTCCCTAATAAATAAAATTTCCTGCAGTACTTCAGAAATATATGACAAAAAAAGCACAGGCATTATTAAGCTTCAAACAGGGTGAACAAAATCATGCCCCCCCCCACATACACTAACATCCATACACACAGAAATTACCCCCAAATTTATTTAATTTAAGTCTCAAGTTCTTTCCAATGTTTGGTGTTATTTTAGTTAATATATATTCAGAATAAAGGACTAAATTTTCATAATTAATTTTTTAGGACCACAGTAATCTAGACCTTTTTACATTTGATAGAATATTACAATTAGAATAATTAATTAATAATTTATTTTCCCAATTTAATTTTTTAGTTATTGTTGGGTATCCTAATTTTTTAACTAGTTTATTATATTTTAGAATAGTATAATTATTACTAAGATTTAAACTAAATTTAAAAATTAATACTTTTTTCTTTAGTTTTAGTTTCAACTTTTTAATTTTATACCCTTTATGTCTAATGATGTATTTAATGATTAACTAACTTATATTATTTATAGTATGTTTCTGCATCCATTTTGCATTAGAAGTAGGTAAGGAAAGTGTTGGAAGTTCTAGTTTTTCTTTCATACATGTACTCGGATACCAAACGTCAACCATCAGTCGATATACCTAGGGTTGCCATAACTGCCATGCATTGATATGGGACATTTATTTAACTGCTAAATAAATAAAACATGAAAAAGGTGGGTAGGTAATGGTTTATTTTACTCTGATAAAAAATCAATAAAGTTTAAGCAATGTAATAAAATGAACACACAGAATAATAAAAAAGATGCAAGGCTAGTCTTTTTTAGCTCAGACATATTTTAAAGTTGATTTTACTTTCTTAATTTTATCATTTTCTTCTTTCACATAATTATAAAATTGGGCACAAGTTTTTTTAAAATTATAATGACAGATCAAAATTGCTTCAGTTTTTTCTACTGACAACCTGTTTCTTTTGTCATTGAATTGACATTACAGAAAATATTCTGTCCACATTTGTATTGTGTGCTGGAATGACAAATAGGTATTCGCATAGTTTTATTAGACATGACTTCTGATCAATATGCTTTGTATCTGCAAAAAATTTCAGCCATTTCTATACTTGATTTCATAGTTGCTTTCATAGTTTTGGTTGGTATTATTTTTCTCTAAATAATCTTTTAGATATATAAACTGGTTGAATAGAATCTCAGTGTTGCCAATATCGATGTTTCTTACATGTGAATATGCAATAGTATGTTCTATTTCTGGGGCACTGCCGCATGCCAGTCACCTCATGCAGAGGTTAGAAAGAAAACAGGACAAATAGTAATACGGGACTGAGTAGTGAATTACGGTGACAGTCCTGTATATAGCAATTCTAGACATACCTCTTCTTCAGTTTTTGATATTAAAATATGTTGTTGATTCTCTTAAAAAATCTTTTGCAACATTTATTTCTTTTCAGCATTCATTACCTGCATAGTTAATTAACAACTTGCAAATTCAAACTCCAATTATTGGGTGCACTACTACCAAGAACAAACAACTTAGAACTTGATTCTGATCATAATTTATCATTGATTTATATAGGTTGGAGTGTCATTTTACATTTTCCATCATTTTGATTTGTCTATTTTGGGTCAGTCTTGTAATGAATGAAATTGTTGCTAACCATAACCATATTGTACATGATGATTCATTTGGGACTGAACACTGTTCAATATCTTACGATTGCACAGTCAATTTGAATAACATGTAATGTAAAACATACCTTGCTTGACTGCTTTATTATAAAATAAAGAATTGTTCTGTTCATGCATCATGCTCATGTTTTCACAAGTAAATCACTTCGTATGATTTTAATATGCTAATGTTTCGTATTGACTAATTAATTAGTTAAACTCAAATTAATTAATTGATTATGAGAAATATTATCAGAAATGTTTTATCAGGTAATGTAGCTGAAAGGAATTAAAAAATACTGTTTATTTGTAAAATACTTTTGTTCTATGTTAAGATTATTTTTGGATTTATGCATGTAAAAGCATATAGAAATCTTATTTAAAAGCTTGTTTTTAAATTAATATAGTTTCTATACTGGTGGTTTAAGGGGTCCAGCAGAACAGCACTGGGTGCCCTATCTTAGGTAAATCATTTCTATCATTTGTTGTTCAGTTTAAAACAAAACTTTCTTAAAGTACCCATTTTTACTCTTAAGCAAAAGTGCATATAAAATCATCAAAATNATAAGCAAAAAAATTCCAATTTTCTGTTAGCTGAACTCTAGAAATAGATTATCACTAAATATAAATATATAAAATATATAACTTATATATTTATATAAAGCATGATTACGTATACTTATTATACTGTATTTGCATATGCTTGTGATCCTTGTTGGTTAATTTTAAGGAGTGTAGTTGCTTTCAACAGAAAGAGTTCAATGTCAGTGCATAGTTGAGGTGACAAGAACAAAAGAAAGTGAAATTTTATGACCTTGTGTTTTGAATAATGGTCAGCAACCATGTTCTTGGAATGGATACTTTTACAGGTTATGAGATCCTAAAATCAATTTATTTAGTATAAAAGCATGATACAAAAGCAATGTAAATTAAATATATTTTTATAAATGATAAAATACCTGTTTTTATTTTTATTATTGATTTTATTCATGTAATTTATACAATTATACTACCAGATCTTGTCTGATTGGCACTGCAAGATCATAATCAACATTAAATAATCATCTTATGTAACTTAGCTTGAAGGTGATGGCTTAACTTCATATTTTCAGACAAAGCTAGTAATAATCTGCCTGGAAAGCAGAAGTTTTAGGCTAAAATCCCAGTTTGGATCAGTTTGTTCTTTCAGAATCTAAATTAGTTAATTTAATTCAAAATTAAAATTAATTTATGATTCATCTTAGCAGAAGTTGGTAACCTAACAACCTACATTTAAATGAAATTATATAATTTAATTATTTAATAATTATTTTGATTATAGCTAAATATAATCTAGTTTGTAGATGTTTGGCCATGAAAAAATTGCTACAAAAGTGATATTTTTATTCAGGTATGCATTTTTAATTTTTGTTTTAAAAAATGTGAATAAAGTACATACTTCACACTAATTGTTCTATCAGAGTTAATAAAATATAAAATAATCCAAATATTTACAGACAATTAAAACTGAATTAATCAATGCACCTTTAATAGTGGGTAAAGTTTAAAAAATGCTAATGTTTTAAATCTGGTTAATGGGCTATTTTTAGTCATGGACAATTAAAAGTGAATTTTTCTGCTGCTAACAGTGAATTAATTAATTCAGCTGAGTAACCAGTGGCTAATTAATCCTTATTGACAATTAAAATCCAAAATTTAAGTCAAAAACATTAAATTCAGTATAAATAGCTCTTATTTACAATTTTAAAAACATTCATAAAAGTTTGAAATCATTTGAAACAACTATTTTCATTTATTCTATCAGATTTTAATTTAATTTTTGTAATCTTTTATATAGTATTTTAAGTATAATTTGAATTATAGAGCCTTTGCAATTCATACATATATGAACAGATGAACATCCTGTTTGTGTTAGAATTTTGTGGAAGTTTGAAATAATTTCAAATTTTAGAAATTAAAAAGACTGGAAATCCAAAATTTGATTTCCAGTCTTTGTTTTATTGTGTCATTTTTAGCAATTGGCACCTGTGATGATCAGCCAAGAAGCTCAAAAAGTACCTTAGTTTTATTATTTTAACTGATGTAAGTGATTTTTCCAATAGAGCTGTGTTTTATGAATTTTTGGGAGATATTTTAAACTAAAATTTAAACTATATACTATATTAATTAAAATGAATGATAAATTAGTTTTCTGAGCAGGTATTATGTTTGGAAAAATCCATTCATCAAAGCTTTCGTATAACAGTTTTCATAGGAAAACTTACTTATAATATATCATGTTATTTAAAGATTTACATGAATTACTTTTTAAGTATGTTATGGTCATTCTTGAATTATATTAGAATTTGTCTTGATGAAATATGCATTAAATAAGATTAATTATAAAAATTTATTTTAAAGAAATGAGATGTAAAACAATCAAGCATGTGATGAAATTAGTGAGTGCTTTATTGAGAAACTCAAAGTGTTTTCATGTGTACTGTAGATCTGATGAAATGTGGCTTACTACAATAAAAAAATTACTTAAAACATGTTTTTTAATATTTTATATCTTTTCAATTTGATAAAATCTTTATCTCCAATATCCAGATATACAGTTTAAATTGGATTTATAATCACTAACAATTTTAAGTGTAAGTAACCCAGGCTTTTGGCCTTAGAACTTACACTTTTAGAGATCTCAGACTTGCATAAATATATGATTTTGATACTCAGCTTTTTTTAATACTTATAATCCTTGTTTTGGTCTTGTTTTCATAAGTGTAGCTGTATAAAAAAGTCAAGTTGAAAGTGAAAGTTGAATTTAACTAATCAGAACTCTTGTATTTAAAGTAAAATGAATGCTGAATGATTCATTTATCAGGTGACGTAGCTGAAAGGAATTAAAAATACTGTTTATTTGTAAAATACTTTTGTCCTATGTTAAGATTATTTTTGTATTTATGCATGTAAAAGCATATAGAAATCTTGTTTAAAAGCTCGTTTAAAAACAAGCTTTTAAACAAGATTTCTATATGCTTTTATATTGACTTCAATTCTCAAATCTTTATTAAAAAATATGTTATTTTTCTTTCTATAAATTTAATTTCATCTATCTTCAATATTAAAATTAATATAAGTTTTGGAGGGGAAGGGCTTGTTATGCTATAGCTTAGGGCCACAACAAGTTTAAGTTCAGTCCTGAGAGTTTTCTTACAAGAGGCATAGAGAATTACAAATTAAATTGAATCAAGGTGATATAAGGACAAAGACAACTACAGTATTATATTATTTAATACCATAAAATTAAATTAATGCAAAAAGTATGAAGAGCCACTTAGTAAAAATAAACTTTTAAATATAACAATATATATATATATTATAATGTAAATAGAATTTTTATTTGTTTAATATAATTATCAAAGGAAGAAATATTTATTAGTATAATTTTTATGAAATTAAAATAAAGTATTGATTCAATAGTTCACTGGAAAAATTAATATAAGCAAAAAAATTCCAATTTTCTGTTAGCTGAACTCTAGAAATAGATTATCACTAAATATAAATATATAAAATATATAACTTATATATTTATATAAAGCATGATTACGTATACTTATTATACTGTATTTGCATATGCTTGTGATCCTTGTTGGTTAATTTTAAGGAGTGTAGTTGCTTTCAACAGAAAGAGTTCAATGTCAGTGCATAGTTGAGGTGACAAGAACAAAAGAAAGTGAAATTTTATGACCTTGTGTTTTGAATAATGGTCAGCAACCATGTTCTTGGAATGGAGACTTTTACAGGTTATGAGATCCTAAAATCAATTTATTTAGTATAAAAGCATGATACAAAAGCAATGTAAATTAAATATATTTTTATAAATGATAAAATACCTGTTTTTATTTTTATTATTGATTTTATTCATGTAATTTATACAATTATACTACCAGATCTTGTCTGATTGGCACTGCAAGATCATAATCAACATTAAATAATCATCTTATGTAACTTAGCTTGAAGGTGATGGCTTAACTTCATATTTTCAGACAAAGCTAGTAATAATCTGCCTGGAAAGCAGAAGTTTTAGGCTAAAATCCCAGTTTGGATCAGTTTGTTCTTTCAGAATCTAAATTAGTTAATTTAATTCAAAATTAAAATTAATTTATGATTCATCTTAGCAGAAGTTGGTAACCTAACAACCTACATTTAAATGAAATTATATAATTTAATTATTTAATAATTATTTTGATTATAGCTAAATATAATCTAGTTTGTAGATGTTTGGCCATGAAAAAATTGCTACAAAAGTGATATTTTTAGTATTTATTCTATACATTTTAATTTTTTTTATTTTATATTTCTTAATGAAATTTATTTGATAAATTTTTTGATGTTTTTAATGTATGTATATATTTTGTTGTTTACATAAACAAATAGTTCTAGAAAACATGACATTTAGAAAATTATTATTATTATTATTCAGCACTAATAAACAATGACTTATGAACTTCAACTTACTTCATTATTAAGGTTATAAATGTTCTAATAATTAATAAATTGAATATAAATGCAGATACTCTAGTTATTAATGAATTTCATTTTGCAACATTTCATAATGCAGTTATTTGATCCCAAGTTTCAAATGAATTATACAGGGTATCCCACTTAAAACCAGCCCAAACTCCATGAAATGAAATTCCAATGATCTAAATTTTGTAGGGAATTTTTATAAAATATTAATTAGGTAAATTTTGTAAGGAATGTAAAAGGGAAAGTGTATGAGACCAATCCCAGAACTATAGACAAAGTAAAGGAAACCATTCTCAGAAGCATTGTAGCTATTGAGATCAGTATTTTACATAAGGTCAGTCTGAACATTGGTTATGTGTACACATGCATAGATGCAAGGTATAAAGACACCACTTTCAACATATATATGTTTCTGTACATTTAAATAATGCTAAAATTAAATTTATAATGAATATCCTTAACCTAAATTCATTTGCATCATTTCCAGTGAGTGGGGAAGGTTTTATGGCTAGATTTGGACATAAGCTAGACAAGCTTCAGGTAATTCCTTGTATGATGAATTGATGGCTTAGTGTTTCATAGTTTTATAAGTAAAATTATTTTGCAGAGGAAAGGGAATATCATATGTTACAGCTGAAAACCACAAAAGTTTCAGTCTTGCATATTGCAATTGATTGATTTGAAATAATGATTACATGAGGCATCATAAATTAAACTCTGATATCTGATAGGATTAGCATCATAATTAAAATTCTACTGTTGAAAATACAGTTTGATCTAATATTATGTCAAGATGGTCATGAAAAATTTAAGTACTGTATGGAATTTCATAAATAGTGGTAAAAAATTTGAGTCATAGATGTAAAAGTTTTGAAGCAAGAATATACTATACATGTTACTTTTTGCTTGAAAATGTTTTTTAGGAAGTTAATGTGAGTTTGGGTACTGATATGTCAATTGACTATAGATAGATGGAAGTCTGTAATGTTTTAATTTGAAAATAATATGAATATTTATTATTAATAATTAATGTTTTGAATAATTGCTAAATTGTTATATGAATTATATCAGAATAGTGTAATATAAGATTTTAGTAAGTGTATACCAATATATATGTAATGTCTTTATCTTTACTAATATTTATAGCTTAATAATTAAGTTTTTACAATATTTAATTTTAAATTTTATTTTACAGGATTATCAAATTGAAAAATACCTTTCAGGAATTCATTATATTGTGGTAAGTTTTTAAATATATATTAAAATTGAAATACTTAAAATATTCTACACTTACCGGTATAAATACTTATGAGTGAGAAAGTGTCTGTCATTTACCTAAATTACAGTACAGAAATAAAGATAGAACAAGTCTATATTAAAATACATCTCTCACACTTTTTTCAACAACTCTTGTTTTAATAAATAGAAGAGTTGCTGGAAAAAGTGTGAAAAGTGTATTTCATTATATAACTTATACAGTACATTCTTGTTAGGAGTATTAAGTACTGGGGTTGGATGTCACGCCAACAGTTATCTCAATCAAAACTTCTTCCTAAACTTCAGACTATGAGGCGTTAAATATAATTAAAAATATTTTAATCTTGCAAGATTAAAATATTAAATGCCTCATAGTCTGAAGTTTTGGAAGAAGTTTTGATTCAGTACATTCTTGTTAACAGTACATTGGGACTGCAATTTATTTGGGACACATATGAAAGATGAAAACAAAAAAGACAATATAAGGCAAATTTACTTTGCTTATTTGGGATATACTGCCGATTTATTGTGATAGCTTATGCTTACATATAATTTTGGACGTAGCAGCA
Source organism: Centruroides sculpturatus (assembly GCF_000671375.1). NCBI lineage: Eukaryota > Metazoa > Arthropoda > Arachnida > Scorpiones > Buthidae > Centruroides > Centruroides sculpturatus. Next base: position 136,259 of record NW_019386435.1, on the reverse strand, counting down.
CAAGCATGGGGTGTTTCTAGATGTATCACAGAGAATTTTTATACATTGATAAAAATCTTTCATGTAGCAATAAAAATGAATATTGTATAAATGCAATTATTGAACAAGTTGTTTTCGAAAAACACCTAAAAAGTAAAGAAGATAAGGATAGTGGTGGAGATGATACTCCTGATCAAGACTTGGAAGTCAGAAAATTTATTCCTGAACTACGATGATAATGCAAGATGGAAATGAAGGATTCCTAGTTCTGTGATGCATGCCTGTTCCAATTTTATCCACTTGCAAAGTATAAAGGAAATGCATTCGAGAAATGCTCAATAAATTTCAGCAAAAATAATTGTTCTTTTTTTGTTTAATTATATTTTAATATGTTGTTTTTGAACTTAAATTTATTTACACATATGTATGGTACATAATACTGAATATTAATTATATTTTTCAATAAATAAACAAACAGCATCGCTAAACCCGATATACTATAAAGCTAAACACCAGCCAATGCCGAATGCTATCGGGCTAGACATGGTTATATTACTAATTAAATTATGCAACCAATTTGGCACTAGAGGAAGGCATTAGGCGCCATCTCTTAATAACTTTAATAATTATAATTTTTAATTAATTAATTTAAATAATTTAAACTACTGGAAGAAAAAAATTGGCTCAGAGCAGGTCTTGAACTCACAACTCCTACTTACCATGCAGATGTGTTGTCAGTTACGCTACCCAAACCTCCAGTCTGATCTCGTCTTCCAGTATATATAAGCTTATGTTAACTATTGACGGTTATTATAATGCCGGTTGGGATGCATTCAGTTCATGACCTGTAAACATCTCCCAAGTTCAGTTGTGCTACCTGGACTGGAAGTTTGGGTAGCGTAACTGGCAACACATTTGCACGGTAAGCAGGAGTTGTAAATTCGAGTCCCGCTCTGGACTGATTTTTTCCTCCAATAGTTCTAAATTATTTAAATAAATTAATTAAAAATTATAATTATTAAAGTTATTAAGAGATGGCACCTAATGCCTCCTTCTAGTGCCAAATTGATTGCATAATTTAATTAGTAATATGGCCATGTTTAGCCTGATAGCATTCGGCATTGGTTGGTTCTAGCTTTATATTTTTCAATAAACGGTTTTGTCTTTTACCCATTTTTCATTTAAGATTTACTCTGTTCTCTTAAAATTTGCTTTGTTGGAACAGCAGCTTTATTATGACAAATTAAACAGGTCTCAGTGTGTTCCAATTAAGCAGAATTGACTGTATTCACTAAATAAATGACAAGTTTTCTCATTCATATAATAAAATTACAAAAATTAAGAATCAATTTGTCTCATTTATTTCTATGTATCTGTTCCTGTTCTTGATTTTGATTCAGAGATTTATAATATTTTCTGATTTTTATTTAGCTGATATTTTATCTACTACATTTAGTTTAGAGAAGAAAAACTACATGCCCTATGTAGTTTTTTCTTCTCTATGTGTCTATGGTAAGCAATTTGTGTTTCTTCTTGATTATTGTTAAAATCCCAGTGATTGATGGATAATCTAAAGAAACAAATAATGTGCTAACAGAATGATGTCAAATAAAGATGTTAAGTTTGATTGAGCTTTCTCTTTAATGTTTTTTTAAAATGATTTTGTGTGTAAATTCTGTGTAAGTTTTATATTAAAAAAATTTTTCCTATACTATTTATTTTAGTTTGTTGATTTCCAATATTCATTTTTTCATAAGTATGTATTTTACATATCAAATGTCTAGTTTGATGTATTATGAAAATGAATACATAAAAATACAGTATATTCTTTATAATAAATTTATCCCAATTTTCATGTATACATCTCAATTTTTAAATTTGAGTCTCATGTTTTCAGTAAAATGCAGGCAGATAATTAATATGATATATCTTTCAGATAATGTTGCCAACTTTCGGGATAACAAATTACAAATACAATGTGAAAATAACACAAACTTAAAGTGATGAGCAAAAGAAAACCTATAAACTTGGGAGAATTTCCTCTTCCTCTTTATGATTATGATGAGATAATTGGATGGCTGAAGCAGTTAAGATATCCTGAGGGATCCAGGAATGAATCCAGATGAATCAAAAAATCACAGGAATTTTTCATGGATTATGAATATGACCCTGTCCCTCACCACCCTACCACTGCTATTGTGAGTCTGACAGTGATGAGTATGATTAAATCAGGCCTTTATAGTGTATACAGGGCAAAAAGAGTGAAAAATAGAGAAAAAAGTAAACTAATGAGAATGAAAATAATTTGGTTTATAATTAAAAATACCAACTTCTAATGACAGAGATAATTTAAAAAATGAAATGACCAACTTTTCATTCTTTTTTCAGAACATTTTTTTAACAGTTTTCATTTTCTGAACAATTTTTAACACATAACTGAAATTGCAAACAGTTGGCAAGTAAAATATTTCTTAAATATTATCATAAAGACATGTTTATATGATTTGACTTTCATCTTCACATCTTATAAGATGAGTAAAGCTTTTATGCATAGCTTCAGAAAAAAGGTATTAAGCTTGCTGGAAGTAGAATAACTAACCCTAAATATCAAGATGGATAACAAACAAATTAGTAAAAGCACCAAAGATTTCTCCCACACTGGATTGTATAAAACATAAATATGTATACTCTGTAACCAATATCTAGTGTGAAAACTCCAAATCTTTGGAGTTTTCATGCCAGATATTGGTTATAGAGTATACATATTTTTGTAGTAAAAGCACCTGAATTATAAAGATTTTATGCATTAGTACTTGTATGTGTGTTACTTTTTGTTAACTGTTAGAAACAAATTTCATTATTGAAGTCTTTGATGTAGAATATATAGTAAATATTATGTCATGGTAACTTGAAAAACATAACCTGAATTATAGAGTAAATGTACTGTTCACTATATTCTCTGTAAGCTGCAGCATATAAGTATATTGTTTACTTTCTATATTTCATCATTTGATTTCTTCAACCCACAACCCAGCATCACAACCCAAATATTTTTCTTGTATAATTATCACATTTATATCTAACTTTTTATGTCATAAATGCATTATAATATGTAAATATTATTTCCACATATTTTGAAAAGAGAAATAAATCCATTTCTTTTCAAAAGTTATTAGCAATTGTAAAACCATATTAAGTATGTTTTTAGATTAGAAAACAGCAGACATATTTTTTGTTTCATAACATGGCATGACTAAAGTGACTCTTGTACCAATAAAATCAACCAACCAACCACTGCTTGTTTTACAATGGTGTACCATTCTGATAATTATGATGTAAATAAGGGTTGTCATACATCAAAATATTCAGACTACACATTGATATTCACTACATTAATAATCATACATATAATTAATACTTGTAATTATTGATCATTTTCACAGATTTGTTTCTTGTTAAAATAATAAATGATCTGTGCAGTTATAATAAAATTCTTTACTATGGGGAAGTCTGTCATGTACTATTAATTATCAATACATAATACCTAATTGTTTTTCAGGTGTTATAATAGAAATTATCTTGTGCACTATACAAATACAGCATTTTTTTTCTATTCTAATAAATATTTTAAATTTAAATATTATTATTTTGTAACTGCATTTCTGAAAACTATATATTAAATAGCAACTTTTTATTTAACAAATAAATTATAGCATAAAACTAGCTCATAATTTCCAACTGTTTGATTAATATGAGAGAAATTCAATATTATGTCAGAAAACTATAGCATTTTATCTATAGAAGTGTGAGGTTAAATTCTCCATAAATATTGATGCATAATTTTAATTAATATTATTATCTAAAAAGTTTTATTTAATATATTTATTGAAAGCATATTTAAAGTTTTCAGGAATAAATTTTTATTTTCATAAAATATCTAATAATTCTGCTTATTGAATACTATTGATACAAGGAAATCTTTTCTTACTTGAAATCTGCAAATTTAGATGCCAAATTTGTGTCTGACCTATCCAAATCTTCAACTCTTCCTTGCAAAAATATTTTCCTGTAGCTTATAGAAGTTGTACACATTCATGATTATTAAATTATATGTTAAATTTTATATCAATTATAAGTAAGAATTAGTTAGATGGTTTAAGTTAAATAATCATTAGCTAGATGTTTTAAATATAAATAAATTATGTAACCAAAATATGGCTTCTGTCTTGAAAATAGAAATCCAAAAACATGAAGTTTAATGATTTTTTAATGGTTTTTTTTTACAGTTAAACAATGAGATATAGAAATTTTATGACACATACTTAAATGAACATATTACAAAGAATTTCTAAAATAAAAAATAAAATTTTTATTTGATTCTGATGAAACCGTGTTGTAGTTTACCTTGCTTTTTTACAGACACACTACGGTGACATTATTCAACACTTGGCAGATTATTCACCACTTTATTCAGTTGGCTTTATTTTGTATACTCCATATGAAAAACATTCTTTTTGATATACATAGGTATATTAAAGTCATATCTTATTGTAGTTTCAATTGAACACGGTTTCTTATAAGGCTCAAATTCTAGATTATTTTCTTTCCTCGTGATTATGACATCTAGGTACTGTACACTGTTGTCAACATTATTTTCTTCTTCGATTGTAAATTGTATTTTTGTATCTATATTACAGTAGAACCTCGAAAACTCAGCTCTCAATAACCCGGCACTCCGGATAACTCGGCCACACCTTGGCAGGGCAAAAAAATCCTTAGTTAATTAATTTTCATTATAGGCAGCTTTATAAAAGTATAAAAGCTCTCATAAAGTATTTTTCTGAGGTCTGTCTTATCAGGTAAATTACTGTACACAGTGTATTCATTAATTTTCATTTTCATGTAGTACATAAAGTACGTACTTTTTCTTTGTTTAAGGATATTTGGGCAGTTTATTCTCTGTTGTATTTTTCAGCAAACAATACATACAAGTACAGTACACTATTTTCTGAGGAAACATGCATACTTATCATTTTTTAACCCCATTCCCGATAACCCGGCATTTTCACAAACTCGGCCACCCTTCGGTCCACATTAGGCCGAGTTTTCGAGGTTCTACTTTATTTATTATTTCTTCTATTTTTTTAATTTTAACTTTATATTGTTGTATATAATTAAAACATCATTGACATATCTTTTATAATATTTTATACCAGGTATATTTCTGATTCTTTCATCTATATCAATCATTATAATTTCTGCGAGTTTTGGTCCAATGATCGACCCCATACTAATTCTCTTGTGTATAATATTTTCCTTCTATTTCAAAATAATTACTCTTATATGTGAATTCCAACAATTCTATAATTTCAGGTTCTGCATTTATTTTCTTAAGTGAATAATCTGACCAACTGAATAAAGTGGTGAATAATCTGCCAAGTGTTGAATAATGTCACTGTAGTGTGTCTGTAAAAAGCAAAAAAAAATTTTTTATTGCATAATTGACAAGTTAAACTCCTCTAGAGAGTGTGAGAGAGTTTAATAAGTGATAAAAAAAAGTGCAGTGTGCCAAAAAGAAGAAACTTGCAGAGAAATTGTATTGAAAGTTATGTTCTCTCTGCAAATGAAAAATATCTCCTTGTATGTTCTTTTGCTAATATTTTTTGAATGGAAAAAAAACTAACAGTGGAAAAATGCTGAATTTTTTTCTTCAATTTCACTATAAGATTAAATTTGTTTTTATTAAAAACTAGCTGCAAGGACCCGCTTTGCTGGGTTTTTATTTGTGGGCAAAAAATAATGATAGTGAAGATTAAGATAATTACATTACAGCCAATCTTACCTGTTTTCACAGAATGCAAGAATTAGGTGCCCCGTTTCCAGACTAATTAGAGAATTTTTATGTCCAGTCAAACAAACTATTTTCAATTTGATCAATTTTCTGGAACGTTTACAATTGTTCTATAATCGAACCAATTCAAATTCAAAAATTTTTTAAATCGAAATCCTCCACTTTCAACCCCATATCTCCTGCACCCTTATAGCTATCGAGACGCAACCACCATAGTGCATGAATGGAGACTTGGGGCTACTACCACATACAAACACCATTCATGTGCGATGTGTAGTTTTGGCTGAAAAGTGAAATATAGGGACACACACGTCCATTTTTATATATATATA
>NW_019386435.1:95515-126252 GCF_000671375.1 Centruroides sculpturatus | reverse complement strand
TCAGTAGCAAGACTTTTCATTACTAAAATAACAATTAGATTGAGTGATCGGAGTATTGACCATCTTTGCTTTTTAAAATCTTATTATAAAAATTTATCAATAATATTTTGTATTATGTTTTATTTAAAAAGCGAAAATACCTTCTAAGTTAGAAATTTGATGTAAGTTCATTTTTTTCTATAAATTTTCAACTCAGTTCAAAGCAGTTTTGTTGTTGTATGCAGTTTCCAGCAAACTTTAAGAAATTTTTCCTATTTGTGAAAATTTCTACGTATTTCAAATGTAATTTTTAATACATATTTTACACAGCATTATTATTATCATTATTATTATTTTGGAGGTTGCAGGACGTATTAAGTTACTTAAAAATGAAAAATAATTAATAATTAAAAATCTTAAATAATTAATTATTTCAGATTTATTTTATATCTTAAAAATAATTAATTACATTCCGAGATCCGGGAAACAGTTCACTTTTTTCCCGGAATCCCGGGACATGCAAAAGATCGGGAAATGAGAAATCCTAATGCATACGTATGCATATATATGTAGGTAATATATACTGCACATACAATATACATGAGGTACCAGTTTATTATTCACAACTTCATTATAAATATATATAAAGAAGATATTCATTAAAGTGTGTAACTTTTAAAATTAATATGTTAAATTATGTACGAGATAAAATTAGCTTATACGGAAATATAAATGGGAAATTTATTGTGTTTTATATAAGAACATCATTACACGGTATCAAGAAATTATATACACATAATTATGAAGTGTACATAATAATATATCAAAACAAGATTTAATCTGTCTTGGATTTATGTACGTTAAACAATATGGAATTAATAATTAAATGTTTTCATTTATTAATTAATATTTATTGCAAGCGTTACTGAAATTTTTTTTAACAATTTTATCCTCGTGAGTAAGCGTGCACACACGCAATTTTCTGAAAATTAAACAAGCCAGATAATGATAAATGAATGCATTCAATCTGCCGTGTTATAAACAAATTGCTATTACTAACATACACAAGTCTGGTGGAAAACGTTGGATAAAGTTTCTGATTTCAATTATAATTTGTTTTCTCTTTTTACTGCTGCTTAAATTTATCTGAGAAGTGAAACAAACTATACGCAACTAGCATACAATTACAGTTATTTTTTTCAAATACGACTATAATAGATTACAATGGATAGAGAAACATCTGTAACACTTTTCGACGAGAAAAATGACTTTTTAATCAATACACTTTGCTCACTGAATCCTGTAATTTACGTCGGGAGGGCGTTTGGTTTGGAACCTTTAATACCCTACAATTGTCACCAACTCGACAGCAACGTTTGGTTTTCTGTATACTCTAATGGAATAGAGCTTCTGTTATGGCTCATGGTAATTCATGGCTCGGTTATCACATTTAATGAAAACGCTTTCTGTGGAACTATGCTTCCAGAGCCGGGAACGAACTTATAATTTTCAGTCGGCCTTAAGAATGACCCTCGCAATTTTCTTCGCTGTCCTTTTCTCATTTTGCAAAAGAAACAAACTCAAATTAATGAAACGTCATTTTTATTATCGCGATGAAGAAAAGATTTTCTTGAAAACAGAAAAAATATCTGTAATTTCTCTCACTCTCTTCTTTTCTGTAACTGTAGCCGCAAGATTCGTTTTAGAATTGAAATATTACCCAATATTTGTAGAGAAAAAGGAATCATTTACTATCACTTCTATGTGTGTACTATTTCATTTCATATGGCACATATACAGTTTCGGTGCAGGAAACTTTATATTGTGCATTTTAGCAGCGTTTTTCTTGAGAATTTTCGCATGTTTTCGATATTTGCAAGAACAATTGGATTCGATGACAAAAAACTCTCCAAATCTAAAGCGCAAAATAGTCACCATCGTAAAAGAACACACCGAATTATGGGAAATTTTTCAACAATTCAACCGACTGTGGAGCGATTTATTCGCTATTGTGTACTTTCTCTTGACTCATTTAACTTGTTTGTATCTGTATCTCCTTGTGTTCAGCGAGACAAATGACGACTTGAAACGATTTAACTCACCCCACAGAAGATTTATATTCGCATTCTGTTTTGCTGTTTTTGCGATTATTTGCGTATTTGGTTCATTTGCTGTTTCGAAATTAACTTCTTCGGTAAGTGTATAAGTAAGAAATTACGTGTTTTACTTAATACTTCAATTTACGGTATATTAGTAACGTAAATCGACTCTTAAACTTATTTAATTTATTATAAGATTTCCTTTGCAGAGATATTAAATAACAACACTTGTAATAAATTGATAAACAAACATTATTTTGAATAAAGCTGGAGTACAGATTACAGAATTGTCATATGTATGACACGAAAGAAAAATTAACTTATTTAAAAAAGAGCAATTGTCTGTCGATTGAAATTAAATACAATTAAGTAGTGAACGGACTAAGAAATACAATATTTAAAATATTTGTCTCCAGACAAACAAATTCTGAGGGGTTCATAAAATTGGTCAATAATATCGGTGTCTAACCCCATCAGTAACAAGTAAAATCCGTATTATTGCGTCTCTGAAGCACTCCTGGAGAATTTGCAATTCTTCATTGGAGACACATAATCTCTAGTTGCTATTTATATTGCAAACTTTAGAGGGTTTAAATTCGGAATCATTCCATACTGTCTCTACCCTTTTCCAGAGGGGTTCAGAGCAATGAATGAAAAACCAGATACTTATTTTAGTTCCTCAAATATTTTGCATATCCAACAATCTCTTTATGAAATTGTTGAGTTTGTATTTGTTTCTAACAAACTGTTTAAATATTACAGCATTTTTTTCACCAGGAAATGCCCTATAACTGATACGGATTAGGATTAAGTAAAGCTGTTTGCTTTATCATTTTATGTCAATATAAGAAATTTAAATTTATTAGTTTTGTAGATGAAAACAATCTTCAAAGCATCATTTTCAAAATCGTCGTAGTCAGAGAAGAAATTGTCTAACACGTGAAATCATATGTCAAAATCAAGATTAATTTTAAAAATATACAAAATGTTTTCAAAGATTTAATTGAATTAAATTATATTTGAATTTTCNTTGTGGAAATAAAATTGTAAAAATAATAATAAAAAGCAGAAATTAACACTTTTAGCAAGAGCCGCATGTAACTCAAAAAGAGCCGCACGTGGCTCTCGAGGCTGCATTTGCCCATGTCTGTTATATAATACTATACCAATTATCTGACAAGCTTGGAACAAAAGTGGTCTGGATTTCTGTATTTTCTAAACACAGGCTAAATATATACTTAAAATATAAAATAAATGATGGAAAATAAAGAACAAAATTATATTAAGCTAACAGATACAAATTAGTACACTTCTAAAGCAGGGTTTGTTTGATCATTACTAATTAAACTTCTTAAAATATAGAATACCATCTATAATGTAATATTTAGGAGGAAAATTAAGTGAAAAGTAAAGAATATAATTGAATTGCATTGGGCAATGCATATGTCACAGAAATCAAAACAAAGCAGCTGTACTAAATTTTTATGTTTCTGGAAGCAAGATAATTGGTTTGGTACTATATAGACTCAACTACACAGATATTGCAACAAAAGTTTGGAAATAACTTTTTTTTTTGGAACAGATGTTACAGTTTTATTTATTTATCTATATACAGTATTTACAATTTATGTTTTGTACACAAGTTCAGGAATGCATTCTGGCTTTGGAAACAAGTACCTGAAGAGAATTCTGGCCCAATACACTAGTGGTTGAAATTCTACTCTAGATATTTTGGGAACTGACAAGTATTTGCATTTTATTACAGATTTCTATTCATAAACTCTAATTTCTTATGACAGATAAAAACTCAAATTCTGTTTTATTGAATATCATATTTAATTAACTGGTAAGAGTGTGTTTTATGAGATTATTTGTATATATTATTGCTTGAAATTATTGCTTTATTGTATCTTGTGCACTTAAATTTAGTACTGTATAAGAAAGAGCAAAAGTATTTTAGTAATTTAGTAATAAAGCAGAATTTGAGTTTCATTTGTTGGATTTCTATGGTTCAAAACAATAATATCACGTATTTATTGATATTTAAATCAAAATCAATATACTTGGTTATTGATGTAAACAAACTTAGTATTTGGTGCAACTAACAATGATGATAATGGCAGCTTTCGGCCCTCTTCAGTCTGCTACATAGGTTGTATCTGTCAGGCACCTTCCGCACTATGTCTTCCCACTACCCTTCCCTTCCCTTCCGACTTGAGGGCCTCCCCCGCATGCCTCGCAATGTGAAACATCTCACTCCCAGAGTGAGATGTTTCACGTTGCATCACCCCCATCACACGCAGCTCCTCCTGCGACTGTGTAAACATTTTATTTTAATAGTTGTAGCCAGTTTTTATGGATTTCTATGCTTAGATTCTTGTTAATATTATTTTTGTCTGTAGTAATTTCGTAGCTTTCCTTAAATTTTTTCTTGTACCAATTTTTTTCCTCGTGTACTATTATAATGTTTTCGTATCTATTTTGCAGTTATGAGTTGTGCAATGTTCGTAAAAAACAGATTTGATTCTATTATATTTCAAATCTGCCATGTGTTCTTTTAATCTTGTTTCTAATCTTCGTTTTTGTTTCTCCAATGTATGCTTTTGGTGGTTCACATGTGCAAGGTACTGTATTTTATAAAAGACTTCAGTAGTGTTGTATTTATCTGGTTGTTTATTTATGCCAGGTACAGCCTTCCGGATTCTTTTTTGCAAGTTGTTATAAGTTGGAGCTAGTTTTATATTTATTTTATCGAAACTTTTGTTTATCTGTTCAAAGAAACCACGAATGCAGGGGAAGGATGTGTATCTTACTCTGTTTTTATTTTTGTTTTCTTTATTTTCCAGCCTTTTATTGTTGATTTTACTTTCCCAGTTATTTATTATTTGTTGTGGATAACCGTTTAATAGGTTTTTAGTTCGCAGTTCATTGAGATGTTTCTTATTCTTCTGTAGTGAGCTTGTTCTGTTCACGATTTTTTCATACTCCATGTTGAATATGTTTTCTTTTATGTACTGTGGGATGTTTGAATTGTAGTTTAACGCCTTTCTAATCTCGCATGGCTTTGTGTATGGCTCAATCTTCTTTGCCTTTCTGGTTATTTTAATGTAGAGGTAATTTATTTCTGTGTTTGCCTCATTTTTTACCTTAAATTTAATATTATCGTTTAATTTGTTTATTTTTTCTTCTGTTTCTTCTAACGTTATTATTTTTTGGTCATATAGTATAATTATGTCATCCACATATCGTTTGTAAAACTTTATGCCTGCAATTTTTTTGATTGTGTGATCTATATCTACCATGACAAGTTCTGCTAGCTTCGGGCCTATGACTGATCCCATGTCTATGCCTGTTTGTTGTGTGTAGAACTTATTGTTGACTTCGAAATAATTACTCCTGTATACGAATTCTATTAAATCAGTTTTTTCTTCTTTTGTTTAAATCTTTTTTAGCGTACTTTCTATTAGATTCCAGGGTATCGAAGGGTGCATGTTTACTATATCTAGGCTTGCAAGTCTATAATTTTTGTTCATCGTTATATTTTCCATGTCATGTATAATGTAATGTATAAAATTCGGAATACTCCATCAAACACGCAGATGAACATCTGCGTGTTTGATGGAGTATTCCGAATTTTTATACTTTTGTAATTTTTGTTTTAAGTATTTTTCTAAATTATATAGGACTGATTTTTTGAAGTCGACGATGGGTCTTATTTGTTCGCCTGGTTTATGTGTTTTTAGTTGTATGTTTAGCTTAGGGGTTCTGCTATTTTCATTTGCTAAAATATACTATTTATCTTCTTTTTTATGTTGTTTAATTTAACTTGCTTATTTATTCGTTTCTTGAGTTCAGCGTAAATGACTTCTTTTGGGTCTATTGGTAGTTCTCTAAAAGACCCATTATTAACCATTTCTGATTTTTTGGTTTGGATCAACTCTTGTTTCACTATGATAATCTGTTTTGATTTATCTGCTTTAATAATATCCATATCATTTGTTTCACCAAGTCGTGACATTGAACCAAGCAAAACAAGAAGACACGGTTTCGACAAATAAATAAAACTCCCAACGTGTTGAAGGTTTCACGTGGCACCATCTCACACTCTGACGTCAAATTGGTAGTCTCGAGTTATACAGTAGAGCATCGATTATCCGACCCCGATTAACCGTCACATTGGTTAACCGACCGTTCTAGTCGGCAAATTTTAAATGTTTGCTAGTGATGTGGCACTACAATATTTGGCTATGTCTTGGCTACTTTAATATTATTTTTGTTAAATTTTTGCGTGATTTAGCTGGCAACACGGCTCGACCATAAAAGTAAGGCCAGTATTTAAACGAGACTTAATTATGAGTGGTTGGTTGTTTTGTGAGCAATAAAATAATTTTAAAATAATTTTTAAAGATACAATAGCGACGATTATTATTTAAAAAAAAATTTTGTTAGGCTTAACATCGATGAAAATTCAATGCGAAGTAGGTTAATAGCGATATACTAATATATTATACTAATAATGTATTTTTTTTCATTCTTTTCGGTTATCCGATTTTTCAGTTATCCGACCAACCGAGCCCCCAATTGAGTCGGATAATCGATGCTCTACTGTAACTCACGTGCTTTCCCATCTCATCATATGAGTTCCTACTCTGAGTCGATCATGTGAGATCTGTACACGAAAGTGAAAATGGCTCACAGATATGCTATTCTGATCGCAATCGAAACATTACAAAGAGCCGAAAGACTTTGTTTAAGAAATATTTTTATACCTGAAGAATTTTAATTATATAGGCCTATATGTCTGTTAAGATCCTGCCTTTTTCAAGAATATTCAGATAGAAAGAACAGCAAAGTCAGTAATTAAAAAACAAATTTAATTTTGAAAATAAATAAATCATTATTCTAACATATAAGCCTACATAATTTAGAATATTTGAGAAAATATTTTTATTTAGAGATAATAAAACAGCAATTGAAGTTAATGCTACTGCAATTTTTTTAATCCAGTCTTTGTTCTCCTCAGACATAGAAACTTCTTTCTCTCTTACCCACAGTTCTTTTCTCTTCAATTTAATTATTTCCCGTTGTAGTTGAATACATGAAACTGTTGTTTTTTACTTCACTCAATTCCTGTTCAGCTGAAATGCATTTTCTTTTGCTTCCTTTTACTACAAAACATAAATTCACATGGAAAACTTAGTCTTTGTATACTCTAACTATAAAATTAACGGGAGTAACACTAATGTAAAACACTAGAAAAAGAAACGGAAACGTGAGAGAGTGCTCTATTGAGCATACTATTCTCTTATTCCGTCCTATGTTAAGTGGATTCGACTATAAAATTATAATTCTGAAAAAGTTCTAATTTGAAGTAAAAATATTAAATACTGTAAGAGAGAGAAAAAAAAACAGAAATTCTCAGAACGCATACTAGTTCCTCATTTAATTATAGGAAATCAAAGGGAGGAATGACTGTTTTTATCACAGAATTTCTTTTTACGAGGCTCGAACCCACAACATCCAGTTGTACCAGTTCAACATCGAAAGAGCGTTACCACTGCTCCATCAAGCCTCGCGACACATCTTTTGTTTTCATATATAACTATATGAGATTTGCCATTTGTAAAATGCAGAATCTCATATACTTATAGTTAATATATTTGCCAGGCGTATGTATTGGGTTCGAAAATGAAATCGTTCTTTATCTAAGCACTCGAAATAATAAATTTCTTATGACTTACGCAAATCTTAACGTATATTATTTCGTAACGGAAACATCATGGTAACATTTCACACGTTCTTTTTTAAATATTATTTTGTTTAAACTAAAATAAACTTTACGTTAAAAATTATTCGTAGACTATATTTTAAGGGCATCTTGGTATAATAATATTAAATGCTGTCGTCTGTCGCAGGCTTTAATATTTCTTTGTTTTTAACATTTTAAAACGATTAATAAATCAAAATTATTTTAAAATTTACTTCTAGTTGTTTTTGGTTACTGTTTACGTATTTATGGACATTAGAGGAAATGACGCGTTATCCTGTAGTATAAAAGATTTGCTTAGTCACCCGTTTGTCTCTGTGCCGTATGACAAAGCACGCGCAGCACGTATTGTCAATCTTTCTATCGAGGTCAGATAATGTCACAGTCAAAAAGCAGTATGAGGATTATGGATAGTTTTAAGTAAAGTTAAGTTCGACACAAACTAGTGGATATGGCGGAATGGTCGGATGAGACGTTGAAGTAAATTCGTACGATCGTCTGTGGGGTTGCCGATTGGGGTAGAATTATCAAGACGGTCGAGGAGTCATAACAACCGTATGTGGAAAAATGATATATTCACTGAATCAGGTGTCCATCATTTAAACCGTTTAATAAAATTATATTTTATTAAAGAAAAGCAAAATTTTTTCCCGTTGTCAGACNTGAAATAAAGTATTAATTGTTAATTATTTTATATATTTGTTCTCCACATAGTAAGTACAAACTCTGTTCAAATATATTTATTAAATTTACATTAATATTATCATCATATGATATGTTCAACATTCTGTAATATATGTTGTCCATATATAGATGGGCCAATGATAGTTTTTTAATACTTGCATAGTAAAGAAATAATTAACAACAAGATAATCATTTCATTCATAATTTTATCCTGAAAATTCTTAAAATAATAATTTTAATTTTTCATCTATTTATCTATAATTGCATAAGTGTATGGAAATGTATAAGTTTTCATCACATATTGAATATCTACATACTAATATTTAGTATTTTGTAAATGATAATTTTAATTTTAGATTGAATTCATCACACTCACAGAACAGTTTCAAATCATTTAGACAGATTAAAATTTTATATATATGTATATAAGGAAGTGATAATCGTGTGTGCACGCACGCACGCACACACACACTCTCTCTCTCTCTCATGCTTTATCATAATATTTTGCTTAACTATATATAATTTTACTAATAATGAAATATTAAATGCAAGATGAAAAACTAAATCTTTAACTATAATAGATTGTTTTTGAATAATAATTAGCAAAAATTAAAACAGTATGAAAACAATCTTCATTTTGTTTTTAATTTTTTAAATTAAAAACAAAAATCTATTTGATAACAAGAAATTATATAATGAATTAATTTCAAATTAATTCATGCTAATTCATTACATAAATGAAAATTATTATTATGTAAAGAATAGGCTTTGTTATTTGAACAGATTCAATTACTAATTTTCTAGATTTTATTAAAAACTTTAAGTTCTTTATTATAATGATTTTTCATTATTAAAAATAGTTTTAAAAGATAAGATTTTTAAACAATTATCATTAGCTTCTTCCAACCCCATATTAC
Source organism: Centruroides sculpturatus (assembly GCF_000671375.1). NCBI lineage: Eukaryota > Metazoa > Arthropoda > Arachnida > Scorpiones > Buthidae > Centruroides > Centruroides sculpturatus. Next base: position 116,806 of record NW_019386435.1, on the reverse strand, counting down.
ATATATAGAAAAGTAAACGCTGTTCCAAAACATTAGAGGTCTGTTTATTTATGTATAAAATTTTATAAAAGCCAGGTTGTATCTGAAGATGAATCAGGAAGGCTTGAAAAACATTTTATACTTACAATAAACAGAAACTCTTTATTGGAATAGTATTCATTTTTTGCTATATTGTTCAGCAAATTAATTGAGGAAAAAAGTAATTTACATTATCAAAATTGTACTTTTTACCTGTCTTTCAATCCAGATCTTTCATTTTACAAGAAATGAAAGAAATATAACATATTTTTTATTTATTTCCTTAATCAAAATAATTATAAAAAACTATAATTTTTTTAGAAGTTAAGAACTTTCAGTTTTTTAAATACTTCTGAGGATATTTAGCCACAAAAATAGTTTAGTTAAACTTCCAAGGTTAAGCTATGACTCCTGAAAAATATTTTTTGATATATTTATAACAAAACAAGAAATAAGTTTTCTACTGGTGTTTCTAGTTCAATCAATAAAAGTTTAATTTAGGATTGTTGCTAGTTATGTTAATGTAAGACAATATAATATTCTAGTTATTTTAAAAAATACATTCTTTAGTAGGTCTTATTTTCTTCTTTCTCTTTGGTTTGTGAGTTAAAATTTTTAATTTAAAGCATAGTCACTCATATTTAGATTGATTAATGTATTATTTATTAAAGTAGTTACTCTCTTATCGAAGATTTAAACTATTGGGAATTTCTTTTAAAGAATTAATTTTAAGAACCTCATGTAAATTTCATGTCTATATATCCAATAACTGTTTTATATTTACTTATTTATATCTATTTATTTTTATTTTTTTAAATAACTTATTTTATTATGTTCTATTCAATTACAAATTTATTTATTGTTAAAAATTTTCTTAATGTGTAATAAGCAAAATCTAGTAATATAAAAAATTTCAGTATGATAATACAGAAAGAAATTATCAAAACATTTAATATTTTATCACTATTGAAAAAAGCGTTATATATATTTTGGCTCAGAAGCAAGTTTATGTAAAATATTTGATTAAAATAGATAAAAGCTTTAAAAAAAATGGAAGTTACTGCTCTAAAAATTTTTAATAAACTTTATAGATTTTTAAACTGTATATGTAGTCAAGATGATGTCATGATTTCAAATGCATCATATATTTAATATTAGGCAAGAACTTTTTAAATTGCCAAGAAGCAAGTATATAGGTTAAAAAAATTTAAGTTTTGAATTAAAAATAAAATTAATCATTTCAAGAACTTTCCATAAACTAACATTGTAATTTGCTGGGAATAATTGCTTCTGTTTGTATAGTATTTACAATCAAATTAGCACAAAGTTGGCTTTTTGAAAATGTTGGAAATTTCTGAAATATTCTTTTGTGTTGTTGAATGGCATAAACTTTAGAAAGATTGCTACTGTCAAAAAATTTTTTCATTATCAAAGAAATATCCAATTAATCTCCAAAATTTTTTATGAAAAATAGGAATTTTCATGAGTTTGGCTATTGTAAGCAGAAATTTTTACATTTATTAAATAATTCTTAGGAAATCTTAGTAGTAGTCAAAAACAAATTATAATTCACATTAATGTATTGAGAAATAGAAGGAAAAAAAACAAAATTTAATAAATCTCTAAGGAAAGTAAATTTACTTTCTAGAGTTTTAATATCACAAATTTAAATGAAGTTTGGATATTTTTGAAAATAAATTTTAAAAAAAATTACATTGTTTACTAAATAAATATTGCAGCTTCTTGAAAAATAAATAAAATTATTTTTGTATATCTTGTATATGTAATTTATTTATTTACTAAATAGTTATTTTAAGATCTGTGAATTGAAAAGATCTAATAAATAAATATGGAAAATAAATCAATAAATCAGTTATTAAATGTTAAGTTTGTAATTTAGCTTATTACTGCTCTAAGATCAGAAGATATATTACAAATTTTAATTATTTCTAATAACTAAAAATATAATGTTTTTATACAGTTTAGTTATGCTTTATAAAAATGATTTATTTTAATGAAAATAATTTAAATTTATTTCTTTAAATTTCCTTTAACTATGAAGTCATCAAAAATTTTTTTATTTTAAATGTTATTTTATTTATCAACATTGCTTATTAATTTTTATTGTATAATTTTATTTAGACTAGTAAATTGTTTATAAGACATGAACAAGTAAATTGTAATTGAATTTTATTTGTATTAGGTTTAAGTGAACGAAGATTATTTAATTCAGAATGTAATCAAAGGCAAATAGAGTATATGAAATCTTGTTTTGACCAAGTAGGAGATGCTCCTCTTGAAACTGAAGGAAATGTTTTATTAACAGCAAATTTGTTGAAATTATTTCTATTAGAGTTAGCTGATCCAGTTATACCATCATCTATGCAACCTGCTTTTACAACTGCTTTAAGTGGTATGTTTTAAATTTTATATTTTGTAAGCTTGATGTGTACACTAATCCTGTGCTGTATTCATGATATGAATATTAAATAACCCAAGCCATAATATAATGAAATTATTTAGAAATTTTTAAAATAATTCATTTATTTTATAATAATTTTTTAGTTTCAATAGCATTCACATGATGATAAAAATGTTCTAGAAGTAAAAGTAAATTTTGAAACTCATAATTATTGCAAATGAAACAAGAATGAAACTATGTAAACTACAAATTTGGCAAATAAATAAGACTAGTTTTTATGCTACTTTTTCATAGTAATGAAAAGATCTGCATAATTTTGAAGTTATTAATACCCTAATATATTACAAATTATTTTTAAATTACAATAAAATTATGTATAATTGAAAAATTTTTGTGAAATAAATTTATTTAAAATGTTTCATAAAGTAATTCTTAGTAATTTTAAAATAAATTTTATCTTTCCAAAATTTAAATTAATGAAATCAAAGATAATATAAATTAATATGAAAAATGATTTTAATAACAAAATTCCAATTAATAATATAAGTAACAGATACATAAAACTCTTATTGAAAGTCCAATAAGAAATAATGTTTTAATAAATAAAAAGATATAAAATATTAAAATACAATACAACAAAACATTAAAAAAGATTTAATATAATGAATGTCAAAGCAATATATTAATTCAATTTCTGTTGCATTGTAGTTTACTATGTTAAATGGCAAACTTTTCGGTTTATGACTATTTAACTAATTAATTGAAACAGAAAAATATTTTTATTTTGGTAAAATATGAGTTTAATAAATCCTTCAATAATTAAGAGAACTGTAATCATGTTTTTCATTGTTAGCAGGATCTAATATATATTTTGTGTTATTTTATCAATTTACTAACACATTTATATGTATTTATAAATGATTATTGAAAAATTATAATTATAAGTTACATTGTGATGATAGTGAGAAACTAAGAATAAGATTAAATGGTGGTGATAATTTTAAGTAGAGTTGAATATGGATTTATCTATATTTTCCAGCTGTTAGAACCTTATTTCTAATGTAATTTCATTCAGCACTACAAACACTATAATATAAAATGTTTAGCTGAGAAAAGAACTGTAGTATAGATAACTTGCAAACCAAAATAGTTTTCACTTAAAAGTTATAAAATTTTGTTATCAATTCACAAATATATTTTAATTTTTAGTAAATTCTCAGTGACGGCTGTATAAAGTTTCCTTCCTCTCAGCAGATTCCAGTTAAGGAATTTCTCTATGGTTTGAAGAAATCCATGTTAAAATATACTGTACTCCAAGCTGATACGTTGATACACTAATTATCAGTTAGAGGAGTCGTAAACTATCAAATTACACGATATTAAAAGAGTGTTACGAAAATATAAACTAAAATTTGGCTTTGAATGTCAAAATTCAAGTCTGTTCTCTTGGTATCTTTCAGAAACAAAGTGAAATCAGAAGTATTTTGCCTACACTATGTTATTTCAATGATGAAATATAAACATAAATATCGCAATAATTAATTACGGGTCAATTTAATATTGTTATTAACGTTCAAATGAAAGGGAGAATCGGGTTATAAAACAAAAATAAATGTGTTTATTCAAAAGAAGTGTCCATGATCCTTATCCCGACATTTAAGAAGCCTTCGAATACATTCCTCGAACAACTAGTCTGTCTACTGAAGAACCAGGTTCTCACTATCTCTTGAACCTTATCGTCTGAGACGAATGGACGTATCTCGAGATATTTATTAAGAGGTCCAAAAATTGCAAAAGTCACAGGGCTAAGATAAAGACTACATGTTGGATGCCTTAAATCTTTCCATTTGAAACGGTGTAATGTGTTTTTGGAGAAGCGGGTGCTTTGCTGTCGTGCATTGTCACTCAGCGAAACCACAGCAGATGAGAAACAACCGCATACCAGCCGATCTCCACAGACAAATTGCACCGTTTCGGATGGGAAATGTTAAGACATTACACATATAGATCCGATTTTAGCCCCTGCGATTTTTACATTTTTGGACATTTTAAAAAACAAATCAAGGACGGCCATTGGCGTCGGACGATGAGGTTCAAGAGGTAATGAACACAAGGATTTTCAGCTGGCAATTCAGTTTTTCGAGGACGGTATTTATGGACTTGATAAATGTCTCAATGTTCACGGAGCCTTCTTTTGAACAAACACATTTATGATTGCTTTATAACCCTATTTTCACTTTCGCATGAACGACTCTTACATTTACCCACTTCTGTCGTTCTTGTGTAATCTGCAATATAAACAACTGCGTGTCAAAATAACTAATACTTTTTAACATTCTTTTAACAATAATTCAGCCGTTTTTTAAATTTATTCAAGATTATTCATTTTCTTTTTTTAAAACAACGTTAATGTCTATTTAATTAGATGTACGACAATTTCATATCAGTCGAAAGATTCTCATCCGTGAATTTAACTTTACTGAACAAACTGAAGGTAACTCCATTTTTATTTATTTATTTATTTATTTATTTGTAGTTCTTGTTTTTCTAAAAAGAAATTTTTTTCCAGATTCTCAACTATATGAAAAGATTTGGGAAATTACCTCTTGGAGTTTCCATCGGAGGATTCTTCTTTATTAAACAAGACTTTCCTATAAAAGTCAGCATATTTAGTTTTCTTACTCATTAATATTAATATTAGTATTTTAATCCATTAAACAATAATTTAATATTCTTCTTTGCTTTCAGGTAGTAGAAACTCTTTATTCTGCCTTTTCCACTCTATTGCAAATCAGAGACCTGACTAAAGGCACAAAATGCAAAATTAGAATTCAATCCTCTATGAACTCGAACACTTCTTTGTTTTGACTGACATACGACAATTATGTAGAAACACGCAATTATGTTACTGTTTTGTCGTAGAACGAAGTTCCGTCTATTTCCTATCACTACAGATCAAGTGTAGAAGTAATATGAATAAGAAATTGACAAAGTTTATGGATATTCGTAAACAATTAACGATCAAAATATTTTTTAGTGGTTTAACACATAAATAAATTGATATTTAGAAATGCAGGCCTATATATTTTATAACTAATTTGTAAATAACAAAATTATATTATTATTTTTTTCATCTAAAATATGTTTGTGTAGAATCCATCTATAAAGTATGCCCGAATTTATTTATTTTCCACATAAATGTGTTAAAATATCCTAATAAAGTAAATATAATTCTTACAAAAAATGATATAATTTCAAAAGTATATAGCCTATGTTATATTCACTTAATTACTGCGATAATGATAAAGATGCGCCATTACGCCATTACTGTGACAGGTAGCACATAGCACTTTCCTGCGTGGAGTGGAGTAGCGTTTTGCCCCTACGTACTGTACAGTACATCATACCTTTCCCGTTAGCAATAGAGTCGTGCCGATTATGTATCTAACTTCGTTCGGGGCAAAATTTTTGAATTGAAATAACATGATTTGCGGTACAAATTGGAAGTTAGGATACAGTTAATTGCGGCCTCCTGTCACTAAGATTTCCATATCTGGTCTCGACTGTCATGTGTTTAACTCCGTTCTCGAGATTATGGATAGACAACAGATGGACGACAGTTCAGGCCAGATGTCCGAGCGATCAAGGTGGCAGCCCACCGCTCTGGGGTACCTGGAATCGAATCCGGACGGGTCGAAAAATCCCCAGGAATTTTTCGGGGGTGGTCTGTCCGGATATGTCGGGCCCCGTCCCTCACTACTCGCCCCATTGCGGGCCTACCCGAACCCATAATGGGCCTGCTAAAACAGGCCGTCTTAGTGCCCACAGGGCGAAAAGAGTTTAACACAATAAGTACCCTGCAGTAATCTAATGGATAAAACTTCCAAACACCGATATTCGGTCTCGGGATAGGGCGACGCCAACGGACTGACCACGTGCAGTCTTCCAAATTTTCTTCGCGTTGGTAACACTTAAATAATGGCAGCTTTATACGAGTCTTTCCGAGATGCATCCTCTTTGGTAGATCGCTCAACTGTCGGGTTGCCATAACCAAATAAACTAAATCAATTCTAGTAATTGTTCTATAAACGCGATATTCACGTGGACACACTTAACTACCACGAAACTGGACACCCCGTCCCACCCCTGATTTTATCTCCCCTTAATAATTCATAAACATATTGCCCCGAACTTCCTTCACCAATACTGCTTAAGATGTTCTACCGTTCAGCCAAATTAATGTACGTGCAATGATTTTAAGACACAAAGCTCGAAGTCTTTATCTGTGCCCAAGTTTATATTTAATAATTAGAAAAAATAATTGAAAAATTATACCCTTTGAGTTTTTTTTGCAAATCTCGCGTGCACGAGTGTATTAGCGTCTATTTTGTTTCATATTTTAGGATGGGGTAATGATTAAGAAACGAAATTCAGCATGGTAATAGCTTATATATAAGGGAATGATTATTATTAAATTTTGGTGGTTAAAGGTCGAAAGGGTGGGGAGACAGAGGGGTCACTTTTCATATCTCCACAGAACTTAATGAAGATTTAACTCGTTATTAGCATTTACAATGGTTTTTTTAATATAAAATTCATCTCTTAATATAACTCATCTCTTTTTAATATAAAACTTAAATATAAAATCTCTANATAAGCAACTTTTGGAGTGTCCAAAAGTTTTATTATATATTATTATATATATTTATTATATATAATTTTTATTAATATCTATCTTTTTACATATTTTAATGTAGACCCTATTATGATCATCGTGTTAACGGCGCTAAACTGAAATTCGGTGATTCTTCAAAACTTAAAAGTCAACAATTTGCTTCTGCATCCCCCCGAAATCTGGATTCTCAACAAGGAACTTCCGGGAATACGTAGCTCAAATGTATCGCCTTTGTTTCCCCACTATGGGCATACTAGGGTTTCTCCAACGGGATCCCGACTGTTTTTTAACCCGGAAATTCTTCTCATCCCGGAAAATCTCGCAAATTTCTTTAAAATTTACTTTTTTCTTACTTTGTGTTAAAGTTGAGGAAATTTTACAAATAGAAAGTATAATTAATTTAACTCATAAACTGCCAGTATACATTTGTATTTATTAATTTTAAGCCCGCTTGTTAGTTTTTTAAAAATTTTTGCTTATTATGACACGTCACAAATGATCAATAATCAATATGTAGCTTATTTGTGAGAGGGTCTGAAAATTCTTTGTCAGAACCCGTAATATCTGCAATAATTGCGCTTACCCTGTCTTAATTTTTAACCATGCCCGGTAGCGTCAATAACTGCATTATGCCAAATGTGCAAATTGGACAAGGATACAAACGAGTACGAAGTATGCAACATGAAGTTTTTCTTCACGAACCCGATTCTTAAAGCCAAACGAACTGCCGAATTATCGAACTGTAAGCTCGATGCCGCTATTAAAGCAGCCGAGGTAGACAAATTAAGAATACTAGAAGGCGAAAAAAGTATTGTTACAGTACTTTTTTTGCTGTCTAGTATTCTTGATTTGAACTAGAAATCTTACAGGCTACAGGTGATAAAACACATAACATCCGTCTTCTCTTAAATGCATTAAAGACAACCCACATCAATTGAATCGAAAAGGGTATTTTTGGTAGCAGGACTTTTCATTACTAAAATAAGAACTAGATCGAGTGATCGGAGTAGCGACCATCTTTGCTTTTTAAAATCTTAATATAAAAATTTACAATAATATTTTGTATTATGTTTTATTTAAAAAACGAAAATACCTTCTAAGTTAGAAATTTGATGTAAGTTCATTTTTTTCTATAAATTTTCAACTCAATTCAAAGCATATTTTTGTTATATGCAGTTTCCAGCAAACTTTAATAAATTTTTCCTATTTGTGAAAATTTCTACGTATTTCAAATGTAATTTTTAATACATATTTTACACAGCGTTATTATTATTATTATTTTGGAGGTTGCAGGACGTATTAAGTTACTTAAAAATGAAAAATAATTAATTATTTAAGATTTATTTTATATCTTAAAAATAATTAATTATATTCCGAGATCCGGGAAACAGTTCCCTTTTTTCCCGGAATCTCGGGACATGCAAAAGATCGGGAAACGAGAAATCCTAATGCATACGTATGCATATATATGTAGGTAATATATAGGCCTACTGCACATACAATATACACGAGGTACCAGATTATTATTCACAACTTCATTATAAATATATATAAAGAAGATATTCATTAAAGTGTGTAACTTTTAAAATTAATATGTTAAATTCTGTACGAGATAAAATTAGTTTTATATGGAAATATAAATGGGAAATTTATTGTGTTTTATATAAGAACATCGTTACACGGTATCAAGAAATTATATACACATAATTATGAAGTGTACATAATAATATATCAAAACAAGATTTAATCTGTCTTGGATTTATTTACGTTAAACAATATGAAATTACTAATTAAATGTTTTCATTTATTAATTAATATTTATTGCAAGCGTTACTGAAATTTTTTTAACAATTTTATCCTCGTGAGTAAGCGTGCACACACGCAATTTTCTGAAAATTAAACAGGCCAGATAATGATAAATGAATGCATTCAATCTGCCGTGTTATAAACAAATTGCTATTACTAACATGGACAAGTCTGGTGGAAAACGTTGGATAAAGTTTCTGATTACAATTATAATTTGTTTTCTCTTTTTACTGCTGCTTAAATTTATCTGAGAAGTGAAACAAACTATATGCAACTAGCATACAATTACAGTTATTTTTTTCAAATACGACTATAATAGATTACAATGGATAAAGAAACATCTGTAACACTTTTCGACGAGAAAAATGACTTTTTAATCAATACACTTTGCTCACTGAATCCTGTAATTTACGTCGGGAGGGCGTTTGGTTTGGAACCTTTAATACCCTACAATTGTCACCAACTCGACAGCAACGTTTGGTTTTCTGTATACTCTAATGGAATAGAGCTTCTGTTATGGCTCATGGTAATTCATGGCTCGGTTATCACATTTAATGAAAACGCTTTCTGTGGAACTATGCTTCCAGAGCCGGGAACGAACTTATAATTTTCAGTCGGCCTTAAGAATGACCCTCGCAATTTTCTTCGCTGTCCTTTTCTCATTTTGCAAAAGAAACAAACTCAAATTAATGAAACGTCATTTTTATTATCGCGATGAAGAAAAGATTTTCTTGAAAACAGAAAAAATATTTGTAATTTCTCTCACTCTCTTCTTTTCTGTAACTGTAGCCGCAAGATTCGTTTTAGAATTGAAATATTACCCAATATTTGTAGAGAAAAAGGAATCATTTACTATCACTTCTATGTGTGTATTATTTCATTTCATATGGCACATATACAGTTTCGGTGCAGGAAACTTTCTCTTGTGCATTTTAGCAGCGTTATTCTTGAGAATTTTCGCATGTTTTCGATATTTGCAAGAACAATTGGATTCGATGACGAAAAACTCTCCAAATCTAAAGCGCAAAATAGTCACCATCGTAAAAGAACACACCGAATTATGGGAAATTTTTCAACAATTCAACCGACTGTGGAGCGATTTATTCGCCATTGTGTACTTTCTCTTGACTCATTTAACTTGTTTGTATCTGTATCTCTTTGTGTTCAGCGAGACAAATGACGACTTGAAACGATTAAATTCACCCCACAGAAGATTTATATTCGCATTCTGTTTTGCTGTTTTTGCGATTATTTGCGTATTTGGTTCATTTGCTGTTTCGAAATTAACTTCTTCGGTAAGTGTATAAGTAAGAAATTACATGTTTTACTTAATCCCTCAATTTACGGTATATTAGTAATGTAAATCGATTCTTAAAAGTATTTAATTTATTATAAGATTTCTTTTGCAGAGATATTAAATAACAACAACACTAGTAATAAATTGGCAAACATACATTATTTTGAATAAAGCTGGAGTACAGATTACAGACTTGTGCATACATATTTTATAATATTGTTTATCAGATAAACAAATTCTGTGGGAGTTGATAAAATAGGTCAAGGATTTCGGTGTTTAACCCCATCACTAAAATCCGTATTATTGCGTCTCTGAAGCACTCCTGGAGAATTTGCAATTCTTCATTGGAGACACATAATCTCTAGTTGCTATTTATATTGAAAACTTTAGAGGGTTTAAATCCGGAATCATTCCATACTGTCTCTACCCTTTTCCAGGGGGGTTCAGAGCAATGAATGGAAAACCAAATACTTGTTTTAGTTCCTTAAATATTTTGAATATGGGTATAGCGTGCCCCAAAAATCTCTTTATCAAATTGTTGAGTTTGTACTTGTTTCTAACAAACTGTTTAAATATTACAGCATTTTTTCATCAGGAAATTCCCTATAACTGATACGGATTAGGATTTACCATAAAATGGTAAAGCTGTTTGCTTTACCATTTTATGTCAGTATTAGAAACTTAAGTTTATTAAGTTTTGTAGATGAAAATAATCTTCAAAGCATCATTTTCAAAATCGTCGTAGTCAGAGAAGAAATTGTCTAACACGTGAAATCATATGTCAAAATCAAGGTTAATTTTAAAAATATACAAAATGTTTTCAAAGATTTAATTGAATTAAATTATATTTGAATTTTTACTTAAAAGTTATAAAATTTTGTTATCAATTCACAAATATATTTTAATTTTTAGTAAATTCTCAGTGACGATTATATAAAGTTTTCTTCCTCTCGGCAGATTCCAGTTAAGGAACTTCTCTATGGTTTGAAGAAATTCATGTTAAAATATATTCCAAGCTGATACTCTAATTATCAGTTAGAGTCGTAAACTATCAAATTACACGATATTAAAAGAGGGTTACGTAAATAAAAACTAAAATTTCACTTTGAATGTCAAAATTCAAGTCTGTTCTCTCGGTGTCTCTCAGAAATAAAGTGAAATCAGAAATGTCTTTTGCCTGCACTATGTTATTTCAATGATAAATTATAAATATAAATATCGCAATAATTAATTACGAGTCAATTTAATATTGTTGTTATTAACGTTCAAATGAAAGAGAGAATCGGGTTATAAAACAATAATAAATGTGTTTATTCAAAAGAAGTGCCCATGATCATTATACCGACATTTAAGAAGCCTACGAATACATTCCTCGAACAAGTCTGCTGCAGGACCAGGTTCTCACTGGAACTTGAACCTTATCGTCTGACGCGAATGGACGTACCTCGAGATATTTATTAAGGGGTCCAAAAATTGCAGAAGTCACAGGGCTAAGATAAAGACTACATGTAGGATGCCTTAAATCTTTCCATCTAAAACGGTGCAATATGTTTGTGGAGAAGCGGGCGCTTTGCGGTCGTGCATTGCGCATACCAACCGATCTCCACAGACAAGTTGCACCGTTTCGGATGGGAAATGTTAAGACATTACACGTATAGATCCGATCTTAGCCTCTGCAATTTTTACATTTTTGGACATTTTAAAAAGCAAATCTAAGGTCGGCCATTGGCGTCGGACGATGAGGTTCAAGAGGTAATGAACACAAGGGTTTTCAGCAGCCAACCCAGTTTTTCCAGGACGGTATTCATGGGCTTGTTAAATGTCTCAATGTTCACGGAGCCTCTTTTGAACAAACACATTATGATTACTTTATAACCCTATTTTCATTTTCGCATGAACGACTCTTACATTTATCCACTTTTGTCGTTCTTTTGTAATCTGCAATATAAACAACTGCGTGTCAAAATAAGTGATATTTTTTAACATTCTTTTAACAATAATTCAGCCGTTTTTTTAAATTTATTGAAGATTATTCATTTTATTTTTAAAAAAAGTAACTTTAATGTCTATTTAATTAGATGTACGACAATTTCATATCAGTCGAAAGATTGTCATCCGTGAATTTAACTTTACTGAACAAACTGAAGGTAACTCCATTTTTATTTATTTATTAATTTATTTATTTGTAGTTCTTGTTTTTCTAAAAATATTTTTTTTTCAGATTCTCAACTTTATGAAAAGATTTGGGAAATTACCTCTTGGAGTTTCCATCGGAGGATTCTTCTTTATTAAACAAGACTTTCCTATAAAAGTCAGCATATTTACTTTTCTTACTCATTAATATTAATATTAGTATTTTAATCCATTAAACAATAATTTAATATTCTTCTTTGCTTTCAGGTAGTAGAAACTCTTTATTCTGCCTTTTCCACTCTATTGCAAATCAGAGACCTGACTAAAGGCACAAAATGCAAAATTAGAATTCAATCCTCTATGAACTCGAACACTTCTTTGTTTTGACTGACATACGACAATTATGTAGAAACACGCAATTATGTTACTGTTTTGTCGTAGAACGAAGTTCCGTCTATTTCCTATCACTACAGATCAAGTGTAGAAGTAATATGAATAAGAAATTGACAAAGTTTATGGATATTCGTAAACAATTAACGATCAAAATATTTTTTAGTGGTTTAACACATAAATAAATTGATATTTAGAAATGCAGGCCTATATATTTTATAACTAATTTGTAAATAACAAAATTATATTATTATTTTTTTCATCTAAAATATGTTTGTGTAGAATCCATCTATAAAGTATGCCCGAATTTATTTATTTTCCACATAAATGTGTTAAAATATCCTAATAAAGTAAATATAATTCTTACAAAAAATGATATAATTTCAAAAGTATATAGCCTATGTTATATTCACTTAATTACTGCGATAATGATAAAGATGCGCCATTACGCCATTACTGTGACAGGTAGCACATAGCACTTTCCTGCGTGGAGTGGAGTAGCGTTTTGCCCCTACGTACTGTACAGTACATCATACCTTTCCCGTTAGCAATAGAGTCGTGCCGATTATGTATCTAACTTCGTTCGGGGCAAAATTTTTGAATTGAAATAACATGATTTGCGGTACAAATTGGAAGTTAGGATACAGTTAATTGCGGCCTCCTGTCACTAAGATTTCCATATCTGGTCTCGACTGTCATGTGTTTAACTCCGTTCTCGAGATTATGGATAGACAACAGATGGACGACAGTTCAGGCCAGATGTCCGAGCGATCAAGGTGGCAGCCCACCGCTCTGGGGTACCTGGAATCGAATCCGGACGGGTCGAAAAATCCCCAGGAATTTTTCGGGGGTGGTCTGTCCGGATATGTCGGGCCCCGTCCCTCACTACTCGCCCCATTGCGGGCCTACCCGAACCCATAATGGGCCTGCTAAAACAGGCCGTCTTAGTGCCCACAGGGCGAAAAGAGTTTAACACAATAAGTACCCTGCAGTAATCTAATGGATAAAACTTCCAAACACCGATATTCGGTCTCGGGATAGGGCGACGCCAACGGACTGACCACGTGCAGTCTTCCAAATTTTCTTCGCGTTGGTAACACTTAAATAATGGCAGCTTTATACGAGTCTTTCCGAGATGCATCCTCTTTGGTAGATCGCTCAACTGTCGGGTTGCCATAACCAAATAAACTAAATCAATTCTAGTAATTGTTCTATAAACGCGATATTCACGTGGACACACTTAACTACCACGAAACTGGACACCCCGTCCCACCCCTGATTTTATCTCCCCTTAATAATTCATAAACATATTGCCCCGAACTTCCTTCACCAATACTGCTTAAGATGTTCTACCGTTCAGCCAAATTAATGTACGTGCAATGATTTTAAGACACAAAGCTCGAAGTCTTTATCTGTGCCCAAGTTTATATTTAATAATTAGAAAAAATAATTGAAAAATTTTATCTCCGAGTTTTTTTCTAAATCTCGCGTGCACGAGTGTATTAGCGTCTATTTTGTTTCATATTTTAGGATGGGGTAATGATTAAGAAACGAAATTCAGCATGGTAATAGCTTATATATAAGGGAATGATTATTATTAAATTTTGGTGGTTAAAGGTCGAAAGGGTGGGGAGACAGAGGGGTCACTTTTCATATCTCCACAGAACTTAATGAAGATTTAACTCGTTATTAGCATTTACAATGGTTTTTTTAATATAAAATTCATCTCTTAATATAACTCATCTCTTTTTAATATAAAACTTAAATATAAAATCTCTACTCTCAAAATTTCCATTTTATAATAATTTAAAAAGTTTTCGTGATAAAATCTCATAACAGATTGCATCACAAACAATTTTATTCATTAAAATTGAAAATATAAAAGTTATTTTTTTAAAAATAATCTCATAACAGCCGGGAAAAGTATGCAACTCGTTGCTGAATTTTTATTATTTTTTAAAATTTTTGCAATATCTAAGTTTTTGGCAAGATAAGCTAAGTTTTGCGGCATTGGAAATTGTCAAGAATGAAAAATTTCAGCTTTATCAGGAGATTTAACATCAAAAAATCTCTTATGACGTGTAAATGTGTTTTGCCGGAAATCCTACTGAAGCTAATTAACGTTAAAAGTTCGGTTTTGATAAGTCGTGATTTCTGTAGAAAGCACTTTTAATCATTCTTCTAATAAATAAAGACGTAAATTTACGTATAAAATAAACATACAGTTCTACTCAGTACGTTTTATTTGGTTTACAAGTAATGAGTCGTGTCTGTTAAATAAAAAAAGTTTAAAACAAGTTTCCCTTATTAAATATAAAATTTATTTCCTATTGTTGATTTTAAAGTGTTCTAATGGACAGGGAGGTAAATAATAATTACGCTAAGCTTTCGAGTTAATCAAAAACCTTAATAAATAAATATAAAGCAGAGATACTTCGATAATGTTCTTAAAATGAGTTTTATCACATACATTCTTGAAATTTACGATTAATAACGCCAGTTATAGCAATTACTAAGACGGGTACTTTTATAAACCCGTTCAACGCCTGGTGTACTAAGCTAGAAATCCAATAATTTCATTATTTGTTTTAAACATTTAAATACAGGATACATTTTGTTTTCGCGAGGAATAAAAACAAAGATTTGAATTTCTCTCCATCAAGAAAACTATGATTAAGAATAAATAAGAAAGCATTAGGTTAAACGTTTTTATGTCGAAATGCATCAAAAATAGAAAGAAAATAATACAAAACTAAGACGTTAATAATTCTTAAAAAATAATAAACTCATAAAATAAACCGTAATAATCCAAATCACAAAGATATGGCGAAATGTCTCTTAGCCAAAACAAGAGACAAATATTTGTCTTTGTTATTTTGCCGCAACTGCGCTAGAATTTTGAATAATTACGAAAAATAAACAGAAACTTACGTTCGCATGGATAATTTACATTTTCTATTAATGAGAAAATTATTTAAAAAATTGCAGATAAATTAATTCTGAAAATTATACTACAGCATACATTAAGATCAATTTATTGATGCATTTAATGAATAAATTAAATAAAAATTCTTATTTAACCTATAAAACGCGAAGGATCATCTATTTTAATAGAAAAAATTTAAATCATTACACACAGTCTTTCTCAAAATAATGATTAATAACTAATTATCTCTTCTTGGAATACAACCACGAACGTTTCAAAAATGTCTCCACAAATTACAGATTTTAATATTAACGACTTAACTTATACGAGAAACAGTATAAAATTTCTAAACTAGTTTGTTCAGCAAATATATGCGCAAGAAGATTTTCTCAGATGCATTTTATTAGCTACGGTATAAATTTTGTCACGATTGTATAACACGAATACACTAAGGTAATTGCATTGTTCGATAGTTGCGGTCATCTAGAAGCTCGCATAGATACGTAAATTTGCTGCTTCTTACTACAGTGTCATCGTTTCTGCTTACTGCCGCATACAAGTTTCTAAATTTTAAACTACGTTTTAGTTCTGATCATACAAAATTTTTATTTATATAGATGAGTAAAATGAGCAAGAGAAACACAACTGTAGAGATTGCAGATTGCACTCACAAGAAGAATATTTCCAATAACATTCATTACCAACTTAGACCCATAATTTCGGTGGCTAAAATATTTGGATTGGAACCATTGTTGCTATGTGCCTGCCACGATGGAAAGAACAGAAAGAACTTTGCTTATTACGTAAACTTTATAGAATTTTTTTTGTGGGTAATGGTAGGTCATACTTGTGTCTTGTTCTTTGATGACGAAGCGTTATGTGGAACCATACTAAAAAATCACGATACAAACAAATACTTCCAAAGATTATATCGAGTAATGATGTCATCAATTCATGCCATTACATTTAGCATATTGAAGAGAAACAAATTCACGTGGGAAGACAATGAGATGGCGTATGGAAATGATGAAAACTTTCCTAAAAAAGTTAAATGTATATCAATACTTTTTCTTTTCTTACACTTTTTTTCAAACATTATAATGAGTCTCAATTTAGACTTAAAGTATTATCCAAAAATTCAAAATTCGAGCAATTCTTCTTTAATTTCAATATGCTGTAGCACATTTCATTTTCACTGTCATTTAATCTGTTCTGGAGAAATTAATGTTATATTAACCTTACTTCTTATTATGTTCTTGTTCTTGTTGGATCAATTTCAGAATTTACAGATCGAGTTAGATTCGATCGACAGACACACTCGTCGCTTAAAGAGTAATATAGACGACATTATAGAAAGACACACAGATCTATGGGAAATCTTTCAGCAAGTGAATCAACAATGGAGCAATTTGTCGGCAATTATATTCTTTCTCATCATTCACATAACTTGTTTACTACTTTATATGTTACTTTTTAACCACGAAAAACAATCTAATTCGTTACAGCAAAAAGCTCACTTTGGTTCTTTTTTCGTTGTATTCTGTTTAATATGTGTTATAGGTTCATTTGCATTGTCTAGAATAACTTCTTCGGTAAGTGGAAGTGATTATTTTTTATGCTCAGCGATTTTGCTATTATTTAACATTATATAAATCATCAGTTTTCGTATATACACGTAATATATTAAGTGGCTGAAATGTCAGTTAATCGGGTTATAATTTTTTTTTCATTTTCTGAACGTACAGATCTTTTAAACTGATTGAATCGTTCAACCATTTTGGAACAGCTATGTGTTGTTCGTGATTCGGTCACCATCAATTAAACTACGGTATCCCGATTACGAAACATATGCAATTATTTCAAACGGAAATTCATCAAATAATTATAAAAAATAAGAAAAGTTGTCGGTTATCTGATTTTATACCATTACACATTTTACAATATCGTATGTTTTTATTTCAATATAAATTGCTATTTAAACACTCGATACTCAAATTAGATGAACCGTGGTATATCAGTACTCGTGATGTCATAGATAGGAAGTTCTTGTTTCTAGCCAAAGATAATCATGATTTTGTTCAAATCTATTATGACGAGCATTGACTAATTTTGTATGGTTTAGAACAAACATCAAAGAATTTTACATAAACGTTAACAAATTATGCTATAATAAACTGGACAATATCCTGATATTTGATACAATAACCATAAATTTATGATAAATATTATATTTTAATTAATCGTAATACTTTACTAATTTTTCAGATTTACAGCAACTACATCAGCATTCAGAAACTGTCATCATCAGAATTCAGCTTAACATACAAATTAAAGGTATGAATTGATACTAATTGTGTATTTCAAAATTTTCCAAAATCTTTGCTTCTTTTTGTTTAGATTTTAAATTTTATGAAGAGATTTAGCGGAATGCCTCTTGGAATTTCTGTGGGAGGATTCTTCTTCTCGGATAAAGATTTGCCTATTAAAGTAAGCCAATTCTTGTCATTCGTAAGACAAATTTTTATTATTTATTCGATCATTACTTGATTTATCGCCGTTGTATTGTTACTTTCAGGCTATAGATGCTCTTTATTCTGTTTTCACAACTCTTCTGAAATTAAGAGATCTCTCCAGAGAGAGTAGGTGTCTACCAACAACTGCATTGAATAACACATACGACGAACTGTGGTCATACATACGATCTGCATAAAGTATGTTCATATTTATGGAGCACAAAATAGGCCACGTCTACGTATTCAAAATAATGTGGTCGTTTTCATCATGTTTAAAAACGAATATTGTAACTATAAAATCAAAGTAATTAATAATTGTTATATCCTTTGTATACATCATAAGACAGAAAGAAAATTAATATCAAGAACATTGTATTTCCATTAAGATTTCGAATGTTTTCGATCAAACCAATAAATATATGTATTTAGTGCCTGTTATCGTTTATATGTATTTAAATTCCGAAGCTTATTTGATTAATGTAGCCGAAAATATATTTCGTTCAATTACTATCCGAATACTCAATAATATTAAGTAACCGAAACTTGAATGGAATGATAAAGAACTATTTACTGTTTCTTTTGTAAATTAATCCTTTATTAATTCTTGAAAAACAAATTCGAGTGCTACCAAATAATTTTACGAAATATGTAACAACTTAAAGGTACACGCAAATTATTCTATTGCATTTTACAATACAGTTAGTACTCTAGTAGAAAATTACGTGTGTAATATTTGTATATAAGATAGCTACAACGACAACTACCATTTGTTACAAATTGTTAACTTAACTTTACAATTTATCATAAACCTAAATGTTTACTATAGTATTAAAAGTATGATTATTTAATAGTAAATTTAATCATTTCTATAACTTTATTATAGTGGAAGAAGAGAAATTTGCAAACATCTCCCTTATGGCTAATTTCACCAACCTTGGTGAAAACATCACTCGAAGCACTGTTTGGTAACGATAATAGCGTTAAGGTTTCATTAGAAAGCCGTTTCTCGGGCATTCTTTAACTGAATTTAATAAACCGTTTTTCGTAATTATCTGATGTATAAGATGTGATAGGTTCATTCAAAACACTATTATAGCTGTATCAAGTCACAAAATGTTGTGATATTAGTTAAACTCGTGCAATGTAAGTGTAGAAAATTGATACGAGTAAAAAGTTTAAATTATGCAAATTTAAAAAGCGTGTTTTTATTAACACCTGTGTTCATTGTGTTTATTTTAATATTACTATTTTGATGATTGTTTATTATATTAATCGATGTATTTTAATTTTTAATTTAATTCAATTTATTGTATAGATTTTAAGATTTTATTCTTATATATAATATCATTTTTCAGAGAGAGAGAGAGCAATTTGAATTTATGTATTGCAGTGAAAAATCACGCCTTCTTTAAATGTAAGTGTGATTTTTGAAGATAATGTGAGACCCAAAAGGCCCCTGGGTCTTTATAGTGATTTTATTAATTATGTTAAATATTGTCACCAAATATTACTTCATTTTTGGTGAGAAAAATACTGTTTTAACGTGGGAAAAGGCAGATAACAGATGTTACTTCCTTTCACTGAAGTTAGTACATCCTCTGACTTTCCCTTATCTGGTTAAAATTCCGCTCAGATAGGAAATGGTTACCCCTCATTCATTCCCCTTTCATCCGTTCTCATGAAAGAGTTACTGGCCGATGATTGGTCGAAATTCAGAAGATATACAGGGAATTTGTCAGAATTCGGGGAGTTCAGCGACAGATCTAGAAGTGTCCAAACTCTACATACGTTTTTCCCCGGATGATCAACGTCCTTAGACGAGTCACATACAGAATAATTCCAGAGTTAGCACTTAGAAATCATACTTGGATTTTGTGCACATATTGATCTCCCATACGAAGATATAAATGAACTTTATCTCCAAAGTGTCCCTTGCCTACAGAGAAGAAGACGAACGACAACTAAAACAGGTTGTATGTTATATAACGATTTTGTGAGCTCTCTCTCGATCGCGAATAGGGTATAATATAAGCCTAGCTATCTCTCGATTTGTATATTATTCGTAGTAGTTCTATTTCTCGTTCATTAAGATTTTTGTATGAGTTTTATTTTCCTGTTTTATTAAATTTATTATTTCGTTTTAATTAAAATGTCTCCTAATTTTGTGACCGAATCAGATCGCATACGCGTGTTTGTCCGCGGATCGATAAATTGACAAACTGGTGTCAAGGAATCCTGACGTAGATCCGAATCTCGCGATTAGGATCGTTTATAAAAGCCCTCCTAAAAAAATAAAGTTGAGAGCCGATCTCGCGATCGCGCGCCGTAAGTGGCGTAGACTTTGATATACGTCCAGGCTGATCTCACAGTTGACGAGTCACTTAGATTTTACAAATACGTGTGTCAAGCTGTGAACGGCTCACGTATTTGTAAAATCTAAGTGACTCGTACAACATGGAATTCATATAACAGAATTATCTGCAGTGTTATAGGGGGTCTACTGTACACGCTGTCATTGCAAAAAGAAGTGTTCCACGAATAAACGCAGTTGTAAAAGCAAGGGACTCAAAGTGCCAGAATAGTTTAAGTTATTGCAATAAATAAGATTGTACAACGTCAATCACATAATTTATGTGTAAGTTTATTATTGTATTATTCTCTTTAATTATTTAGAACGTACTGTTCATTTTAGGTTCAGCAGTTTATTTACATGTGCCATTACTTAAGCTTTATTCTATTTTGACGTATTAAAAAGTTGCATTTTTGTCTTAATGTAATAAAAATATTTTTGTTCAACATTCACAATCGGTACATGCTGAATGTCGACATTTGCCAGTGTAAGTGAGAAATAATGATATTTAGCAAATATTTCGTACATACACGAAACGACTGTGTGAATGCTGACATTCACCGGAGAATGGTGACATTCGCCGGATATCGGTCATTCACAGTAACATCTATATCTATATCTATATCTATATATATATATATAAATGGACGTGTGTGTCCCTATATTTCACTTTTCAGCCAAAACTACACATCGCACATGAATGGTGTTTGTATGTGGTAGTAGCCCCAAGTCTCCATTCGTGCACTATGGTGGTTGCGTCT
>NW_019386435.1:59560-94940 GCF_000671375.1 Centruroides sculpturatus | reverse complement strand
ATAAGTTGAAGTTACATCCTTCTAACAGGAAAAGTAACTTTCGTTATCATGGAATTATAACAAAACCTGCCAATTCAATATAAATGGAAAAAAAATATTATATGGAATTGAACGAAAATGAAAATTTGCTTGATAATTCAACTACGCTTGTTGGAGAACAATAAAAACACTACACTCAACAAGCCACCAATAAAACTCAACCGCCTAACCTATAACCAAAGTCTCCTTTTAATTTGTTTTTTAAAAAAAGCGCTTGACAAACTTGCCCCGCATGCCGAAGTTGCCCGGTCTCCCCTATTTCTTCCCCCGTGTACCGAATTACTAGTGTGGTAGTCGTTGGCATTAGGCGCAGTGCTGCTTTTTTTGGCTTGTACGATTCATTCGTAATCATATACACCTCCAATATCCAATAGAGCTAAGTCATTTGCGTTACTTCTACCCAAGTCTCCCCCTAGTCGCTAACTGTAACTGGTTTAGAACCAGCATGCACTGCAAATTATTCTTCGCATTGCAAAATGACATTGCGCATGTTCAGGAACTTCTGTTCGAACGAACCTCACCTGCCCTCCGGGTCAGCGACTTTGAAAAGGTGGAAACTCTTATGTGAGGGCTTAAAGTGGTTGACTTCGAAGATTTTCTATTTCGATTTTAAAAATGTTCGAACCGTTTTAAATTTGAATTTGTATTCGAATTCGAATTTGAATTCGAATTGGTTCGATTATAGAACGATTGTAAACGTTCCAGAAAATTGATCAAATTGAAAATAGTTCATTTGACTGAACGTAAAATTTCTCTAATTAGTCTGGAAACGGGGGACCTAATTCTTGCATTTTGTGCTATAAGGGTGCGGGAGATATGGGATTGAAAGTGGTTGACTTTCGAAGATGTGTAACAATGGAAGTGTCAACAATGGAAATGTTAACAGTGGAAGTTTAATATTGGAAGTATTAATATAAAGCGGCATGCAAGATTTACAGGCGGTTTTTTGAGTTTTTGCGAGAAATCGAACATATTTTTAGACTCATGTAAAAATTCTCTAATTAGTCTGGAAACGGGGGACCTAATTCTTGCATTCTGTGAAAACAGGTAAGATTGGCTATAACGTAATTATCTTAATCTTCACTATCGTTACTTTTTGCCCAGCGAAGCGGGTCCTTGCAGCTAGTATAAAATAAATTTTGAAAATTATAACGAGATAGTTACGGCTAATAGACATATTTAAATTAATAGATGTTATATGTTTTTATCAAAGCGCGAATCGGCATTTAGATGACATGGGAAATCTATTGAATCTAATAACAGAGATCTTATCTTTCATATTTCGAAACCGTGTTGTATCTTTATATTATTTTTTCAAAACCGCAATGCAGCGTAATAACCAACACTTGGCATAACTCATTCATTCATTTCAGTTTTAGTCAACAAAAACTGAAAAAAGAGGTAATTATATTGAACTTTATTAATAACTATTTATTAATTACGTCAGATAAATAATCTATTAAAAATACATTTAAAGAATTAACTGATCGCCCCTGGAAGTCGGCTTCTTACAGAAACACAGCTTCCCTATCAGCAAATGTCACGGCACGCTACTGGTGTGGGCGATAGGAAATTCTGAATTTCCTCAAGGTCAGGCATGCGCGGTTAATCCTCAAAGGATTAACTTAACTTGTATGGCCGCCTTTAACGTTTTCGTTCCGCGCTTCTGTCGTACTGAAATCAATAAAAACGCAAGGATTTGTGACACGTAGTCACGTGCATTAGTCATGTGTAGTCATGTGCATTAGTCATGTGTAGGTTGATTGTGGTAATGGCGGAAAGTGTAGCGAAAACGATGAGGAAACAAATATATTTGGAATTCTTCACCGAAGAAGTTAGAAAATACATATGTCTGTATGACAAAAAATGTAAATAATTCAAAGATTATTAACAGTTTCATTGTTAATAAATACAGAGAAAGCGTAGCAAAATCCGTAGCGTCGTCTGTGTTTGATTCTACAACAATTACAGAAATGATCAACAGATGGCGCACTTCTAGTTGAGTCAAGTTAAAATGAAAACATAACTGAAACGAAAACTCTACGTGTTTCGGTTCTGTTTCTGAGTTTCTGTTTTCAGGTAATGTGGAGTCCGAACTTTTTTTTTTAACTCTTCTCGCCCTGTGGGCACTAAGAGGGCCTCTTTTTGCAAGCCCGTTATGGGTTCGGCCAGGCCCACAATGGGGCTTAATGTAAAACATTAGAAAGAGAAACGGAAACGTGGGAGTGTTCTCTTGACCATAGTACTCCCTTATTCTGTGCTATGTTAAGTGGACTCGACTATAAAATTACAATTCTGAAGAGGTTGTTTTTTGAAGTAAAAATATTAAATAAGAGGAAAAAAAGAAATTCTCAGAATAAAGCCTTTGTCTCACATTTTTGTAACAAATCAAGCCGAAAAACTTTTATCACAGAATTTCTTTTTACGACGCTCGAACCCACAACATCCAGTTGTGACAGTTTAATACTGTTAGAACTTAACCATTACTCCACCAAGCCCCATAAGAAAAATCTTTTGTTTTCAATATATGAGATTTGCCATTTGTAAAATGAATCTCATATTTATTTATATACAGTATATAAAAAGGAATGTATGACTGTTTGTCTGTCTGTCCTTCATGCATTACTACATCATTTATCTGATTGCTATGGAACTTTGGGAAGTTGTTTAAGACACTCCCGCGAAGGTTTCTGACATAGTACATTTATCCTACGATAGTTGGCGCGCGTGTATACAAGCATTTTATCGTAAGCATTTCATCACGGTTAGGAGTTGAAACTTGAAATTTGGCACACAGTTAGGGTACTTCACGAGAACTCACACTAAGAAGGGATTTTTCGAAATTCCCCCGCGGGGGAAAAGAGAGAGCATTAAGGCTTAACCGAAAGAACGGCTTCTACTGTACTATTTTAGACGCGATTTTTTGTTTTTATCTGCGTTGTAGTAGGGTATGCCATGAGAATGCACACTAAGAAGGGATTTTAGAAATTCCCCCGAGGGGGAGAGGTTTTAGTCTTCATCGAGTACTTAGGTGTATTAAATTAATAACATTTCAGACATTGTTATAAATATTTTTATCTATTTCGATTTTAAAAATGTTGAACCGTTTTAAATTCGAATTTGTTATTGCGTATTGGTTCGATTATAGAACTATTGTAAACGTTCCAGAAAATTGATCAAATTGAAAATAGTTCGTTTGATTCTCAGCATTTCTCATCATTCTCGCGGGAGGTGTTATATAACAATTACAATGGTTGTTGAAATACTGAATATAAATGGGGTTTGCTTGCAAAATCCTCGCGAACGAACTCGCGGGTAACAGCTACTAGACTATATTTTAAGGTCATCTTGGTATAATAATACTGCTGTCGTCTGTCGGACGCTTTAATATTTCTTTATTTTTAATATTTTTAAACGATTAATAAGTCAAAATTACTTTAAAATTTACTTCTAGTTGTTTTCGGTTAGTGTTTACCTATTTATGGATATTAGACGAAATGACGCGTTATCCTGTTGTACAGTGGAACCCCGGTTAACGAACGTCCTGGTTAACGACCAAATCGGTTAACGAACTTTTATTTTGCAAAAATTTTGTCTCGGATAACGAACAAAATTCGGATAACGAACGTAACTGTATTTTGTGTCAAATTTTAGTTGGTGTTAGGCATGCGCGAGTTAAGCATTGCTTTTCCGAGTGTTTGTGCTGTACTTCTTTTTTCAGTTTTGTGATTTATATATTTAATCAATAATCCAAGAAAGAAAAAAGTCATAGTGGCAATAGAAAACGACAACGNGTCGATACATGACAGCTGTTCATTATACTCTAGCCTTGTTATGAATATGCATAAAAACCAACTACACGGATAATTAAAAATATATTACACTTATGTAAAAATATTTAATATGAAAGTATTTTATTTGAAAAGAAATTCGATGATCGAAATTTTTATTCTTTCAGACCTATGACACAGTAATTACTTATAGCTTTTAGTTACAATCTTTATTTATATATTAACAAGAACCTAATAGAACGATTTTCAGTTATATTACAAGCACTGGCATCCGGCTACGTGCAAATTCGAAATCTACACGAAGAAAACAGCGGAGTTATATGCGACGCTTTATCATTGGTATCCCATGCAAGTCACTCTTCGCAAAGTTTCGACACACGGATCAAAAATTATATCTTTGTTTCTCGTTCCTATAGCACGATTGTCCGAAGAAGTACAAGAACTAGACACAAAAAATTTTTAAAATTTCGTGAGAGTTATTCCCAAAAAACTTCTAGAATAAACACTAATATAGATATCTTACATTACCCATAATTCTTAAATTTCTGTGGATCCTGTCATTACGAACCTTAGATCATTTGGTACGAAGAAGAAAACGCCGTTAACCGCTACGTTTTAAAATTACTAAAAGCACCAAGCGTGACCGCAGTACAAGATGACTCCGAGTCAAACTTCGAATGTGATTTCGTATGTAAATATTTACTTGATACGATATGGAAGTAAAAAATTTTTATTATAAAAATGTATTTCACTAGTCTACATACTTAAGTCCTGCTAGAATCGTCTCACCACCCACTGTGCAGCGGTACGGTGGCATTCGAATAGGAAAATTACGTAATACGAGGTTACCGGTCAACATTTTAAGTGGTTTTCCGAGGTGTCGAGTTTCGTTATTTGATCAGTTTTTCTCGAAATTTGATATTCGGCTGTGAATGGTACAGTTTCTTAGAGTTAACATTAGCGAAAAAATGTGATATCTGAAAAACTGAACATGTATTTTCAATTGGTGTTTACTTGACCAATGAAATTGTGCCGTTTTGTACCATCCGAATAAACGTGACAATGAGAAGCTGAAATAACCAAATTCTTAATATGGTTTTCGTTTTAATGTTCGTTATATTATATTAATAGTATTTGATTATATAACTACAAAGGTTATCTTAGGTAAGGGTTTATCACACCGAGTGACCAATCGAACACATTTTAAGAATTCTTTATTTTTCTACTGTATACAATTTAATATACAGTACTTTAAACTACTTGATATCTCCTAAATACAGTTTATATAATCGTAAACGAGTATTTCACGCGAGTCAATGAATAAAACTTGGCACGTTTAGTTCACACGATTTTCACGTTTTGCTATTTCTAAATACATTTTTCAATAATCGTAACTGAAAATTTTAAAATTTGTGTATTTAAATTCATTCAGATAACTTACATTTTATATTAATATAAAGCACTTAACCAGAAAACTATTTCAAAAATTACAAAGAAAGTAATGATGCAAACCATAAATTGTAATATACCTTGACATCAAGTTAATGCTACGTGTACCGACTAAATTAATTAAAATTTATATTTAATGTTAAAAATGCGGAGTATCATCTATTATATCATAACTAATTTAAATAATTATTCACAATTTTCTCAAAATAGCAATTAATATTCTACTTTCTAATGCATTATGATAATAAACTTTTGAAAAATATCTTCGTATAGTGCTTATTTAAATATTAGCAACGTAATCTATGCGAGAAACAACTATAAAATATGTAAATTTATTAAATGTCTTATTATCTAATCGGAAAACGTTTTCGTAATTAGGCTTATATTAATATTTAATGAAAATTGTTTTATTAGGTTGAGGCAGTAATTTACGTAACGTGCTCCCGCATACATCGTTCTAAATTTTAAGCTGTGTTTACGAGTAAGAACAAGCTAAATTTTAAACTGTACTGCTGTATATATACTATACCATATACTATATTCTATATGTATCCAATCTTTCATTTAATGTCGTAAAATGGACAACAAAAACACAATTGTAGAGATTGTGGATTGCACTGGCAACAGCAATATTTCCAATAATATTCACTGTCAACTCAATCCCATAATTTCGGTTGCTAAAATATTTGGACTGGAACCGTTTTTACTTTGCGCTTGCCACGAGAAAAATAAAACAAAATGCTTTGCTTATTACGTAAACTTTGTAGAACTTATTTTCTGGATGATGGTAGGTCATACTTGAGCCTTGTTTTTTCACGACGAAGCTCTATGTGGAACTTTATTCAAAAACCATGATACAAACAAATACTTTCAAAGAGTATATCGAGTAATGATGTCATCGGTTTATGCTATTACATTTAGTATAATGAAAAGAAATAAATTCAAATGAGAAGACAATAAGGTCGCATATAGAAGTGATATATACTTTCCTAAAAGAGTACAGTTCGTATTTATTTTTATTTTTTTCCTAAAAGAGTACAGTTCGTATCAATATTTTTTATTTTTTTCTACTTTTCTTCGAATATGGCAATGAATCTTGGTTTAGATTTAAAATATTATCCAACAATTCGAAATTCGAGTAATTCTTCTCTAGTTTCAATCGTGTGCAGCACGTTTTATTTTCAATGGCATTTGTTTTTTACCGGACAAAGTGGCATTTTACTAGCCTTAGTTTTTATTATATTTTCATTCACGTCGAATCAATTCCAGAATTTACAGATCGAGTTAGATTCGCTGGAGAGACACACCGATCGCTTGAAGACCAACGTGGATGACGTTATAGAAAGACACACAGATTTATGGGAACTATTTCAAGAAATCAATCGACAATGGAGCAATTTGACGGCAGTTCTCTACTTCCTTCTCATCCACATAACGTGCTTACTGCTTTACATGTTCCTTTTTAACCACGAAAAAGAACATTATTTGTTACACTCGAAATTTCAATTTGGTTTGACATTTGCTATTTACTCTTTAATTTGTCTGATAGGCTCGTTAATAATTTCAAAAACAACTTCTTCGGTAAGTATAACGCATTAATTTCTTAAGTAAAACGATTGTTTTCATTTAATTTTATGTAAATTATCTGCTTTCTCATTTAACAGTTCAGTAGGTTAGAAGCTTTTTATATTTTGCTAGACGTTAATTCTCTAACATTACAGTATAAACACCGAAGTAGCAGTCTGTTCTATATTTTAAATTTATGCTGTTTTTTAAAGCGATAGTAGAGCGACTGTAAAAATCGCTAATACAAATTGTCGTTGTGGCTTAAAANGCGTGGTATTGCAACTAACGACGAACGGTCGTCGTTAGTTAACGCATTTCTTATTGGACGAAACGGTATACTTTCGAAATAGATCACCGATGTTTCGTGGTAAATAGTAAATCCCATTACGATGAGCATAGTCAATTGCAGATACGATATGCCGTAAATTTGTCGTAATTACCAACGTAGCGAAATAATGCGTTGTTATTAACGACAGTTTCGTGATTTCGGGTCCTAGTTTGTAAGAAAAACTCTCTACGTTATGCTAGATTTTTAGTCATTAAAATTACAATATGAAAACAGATACAGAGTACTATTCAATGCACTAAGTTTATAGTTTTTCATTAAAAATTCTTTACGTCAACTGCGATAGTCTNAATACAAATTGTCGTTGTGGCTTAAAATTCAGTTAACCCACTTATATTTTCCGATTACTTTAAACATTGTTCGACCAATTGTTATGAATTTTGTCACCGTTAATAACACCATTCGAGACCAAATGCCAAACATGCAAGTATTAAAAACTTTCTTTATCTGTTTATTAAATAATAACGATGTATCTTAGTTACCGTATCATCATATGTATCATCATTTAGACACAAGATGTTATATGATATATAATGATTATATTTTAAAATACTGGAATAATGGTAGAGGGCTGTCCGTAGACTTAGCCACAAGAGGAAGGAAGGTATGGAGTGGTGTAGAGAAGGGAGAGGGAGTGGGAGGGAGAAAGGGTTGAAGATAGAGTAAAGGTGGGTCCCATTCACTTCGCGCATTGCACTAAATGATAAAAGAACATAGAATATGTACAAGACAGTGTAGCCCTTTGGGTAAGGTCCAATATATAAATTTTAAAATACTGAAATAAAACTACACATATCAACTCTTGTCCTTTCAACTATAAGAACGATTCGCTTCTGACCAGAGATATCGATGATTCTTTGCGAACACTTTGTGATGATCAATGCCTGGTTTTGTACTATCGCAAAATTTTCCACACAATTTAAAAAGTTTTGCTCTGAAAAATCAATATTATGGTATTTGATAAAATAACCATAAATTTATAATGCTATATTTTATTTAATACTTTTCCAGATATACAGCAACTTTATCAGCATTCACAAAATTTCGTCCTACGAACTAAGCTTAACATACAAATTAAAGGTATATATTAATTAATATTAAGTGTTCTTAATTATGTATTAAAATATTTACTGAAACACTTTTTTTTTATAGATTTTGAATTTCACGAAGAGATTTAGCGGAATGCCTCTTGGAATTTCGGTGGGAGGGTTTTTCTTTTTTAAGAAAAATTTACCTATTAAAGTAAGCTAATTATCGTTGTACGAATTTTTAATACTTTTATACTAATTTTTATCCTTTTAACGTCTTATTATAACTTTCAGATAGTGGACGCTCTGTATTCCGTTTTCACTACTCTACTGAAATTGAGAGATCTCACCAAAGAGAGTACGTGTCAATCAACAACTGCATTTAATAACACATACGATGAACTATGGTCATACATACGATCTGCATGAACTATCTTCGTATATATGTAGTACGAAATATGTCGTGTTTACACAGTCGAAAAATGTGGTCATTATAATTCATTAATATTTAATATGGATGAATACTGTAGATAAAAATTACAAGTAAATCGTAACTTTTATTCCCTGCGTACTCGTGACAAAAATCAAAGAAGTGAAATCAAAAAACATTGTATACCTATGAAAATTCCGTTTGTCTTTACATCAAGCCAAAGATATACATATGTCATTTCATCTATATTATTATTGTATGGCCGCGAATATCGATTGAAATTCTTAGAATTAATACTACTTCTGCTTAACATTAACTTAAAATATTTCTTACGGTCGATGTCTGAATAATCGACAATATTATGTAACCAAAACCTTGATTATAGAATGACGAAATGTTGAAAGTTTTGTTCATAAAAGTAATCCTTGATTAATTTTTCAAAATTCGACGACTACTAAATATTATTTGGAGATACGTAATAACTTATAGGCACGTGTTAATTATTTTGTAGCATTTTTCTTATTGTATATATAGTTATAACGTAGTTATATTCCTCACTACCGTTTCAATTTTAGTAGGAAAATTACCCACGTTATATTTGTATTTTAGAAACCCACTATGGAAATAAAATCATTAGTATTAAAAATGATGTTTAGTCCATAATTTTTAATAGATCAAATGTTTACCATAGTTATAATAGTATAATTACTTAACAATATACAATAACCCGATACACGATACAATAACCCGATTCTTAACAATTTTTTGTCGTTTTATGGGGAAATTTGATTGGCTTTCTAAAAAGTTGACGTAGCTTTATCACGCTAAAATTTACCCAAGTTTTTAGGAAATTTATAGGAATGTCGGTTTAGCTTTTTAATATATATATAAAAAAATTGTTTGTTATTGTTAATGGCAACTGATAATGTAAACACTAAGTACGTAATTTATTGTTTAGTTTCGCTACTACAGGTAAATTATTCTACCAAACACACACAATCCGAGTGAAGTAAAGTAATCTACAATAGCATTAATAGGTTTCTTACACTTAATTTTCTATCAAAACAAAGCTGTGAAACACTTACGTTGTAACAACGTATAAAGAAACAGTTTTATGTTTTCATATCTACTTTCCCGGCTGTTATATACAGTATAAAAGTGGGATAGTAAGGCAATAGGTCAAAAAAAAATTACCTCCCAAGTAATTTTCTGCATTTTTGGACTCAAAGGGTATTGAAAGGTCTAGAAATTGAAAAAAATTGGGATTTCTTCTATATAGAGAGATGTTGTTTGTGTGAGTGTAATGAGAGTGGCACGATTTTATTCATCCGGTTTGAAACTAAATAACTCCTGTGTGTTTTGTCGAAATTTTCAAAATTTTTGCAGGAAACTTTGTGTATTAGGAGGATTGACGTTATTAAATTTTCATTGTTAGAGGTCGAGGGGTGGGAAGATAGAAAGGAGTCATGTGTCACGTGTCGAGTTGAGTATGACCTGACAAAGATTTTACTCCTTATTAGCATTTGTATTTATCATTATTATTATTTTCTTTGAGAAAGTTTAATATGAGAATATCATTCAGGTTGTTCCAAATTTATTTTGCAATAATAGAAACACTTTTCAGACATAAAAACATTTATATTTAAATGCTGTACGTTACATAAGTCTGATTTAATTATTAGTTTCTATGTGACAACCACAAATGTATCTACAGATCTCAAAGCAATCAACTGCGCTTCAACAATAAAAAATTTCAGCTGTTTTTAAACAGCTGCGAGAATAAAATGTAGAACTTCAACTAGAACTCTAATTCTTCTACAGTATACTTTAAATTTCATAAATTTTCAGGGAAAAACTCGAAGGATCTCAATCAAATGAATGTGCTGTTTATGAATGAGATATTTTGTAGCCCTTACAAGTATTTAAACAGCGATGTTCAGATAATAGTAAAGAATTGTTGTATAATGGCACGATACCCAATCCTGTCGAAAACATTCATGGCAAGAATACAACCCGGAAAAAACTTTGAACTCATGTCGAGACTACCATTTTAAGAATATCATGCTGTAGTTACAAAACAAAACGTCGTACAACAGTGTGCATATCATTCTGCCTGTATACAAAATTCGACCTGCAATTTAAACATAGCAGAATTAAGACATCCTGTATACAGAGGTTTAAAAAGGAATGATTGGTTGATGGGATACGGCAACATATGGGCAATTAGCTAAGAAGATGCCCACAAGAGTACCCTGCATGGAAAACTAGCTCGTATTAGTTGTTACAAACGTAAGGAAAACCCGAAATAATACACACCTTAAGTCAGCCGGTGAAACAGGTGCGAACACCCAATCAACTACTAGCGTTCAGCGCTTTTATTCATTCGCCTACTGGTAGGCACAAGTTAAAAATAAGTTTCGTTAGTTTCAGGATTTTAAACCTTTAACCGTTTTAATACTAATTAAAAATTTAATTATTCTAAACAAATAAGTTTTTATCAAATTGGTTATTTTTCCTGATAAGTATAGATTTTCTGTTGCCTAGCACTACTTGGCCACGCCATTTTGTCTGCTTAAGTGTAAACAAAAATTTGCGTTTATTTATTTTGGAACCAATCACGTAGAAATGCCATTATATACTAAAATACGCAAATGACAACAATATACAAGTATGAGCTACCACAACATGGCTTCTATAAGTAACAAACAAAACATTTTTGGTCATTTTCATCGAAACAGGCGCGTGTCATTTTTGCAATTCCCACGTCACGATAAAAANGTAGCATTTTTCTTATTATATACATAGTTATATCGTAGTTATATTCCTCACTACGTTTTCAATTTTAGTAGAAAAATTACCAACGTTATATCTGTATTTTAGAAACCCATTATAGAAATAAAATCATTAGTATTAAAAATTATGTTCAGTTCCTAATTTTTAATAGATCAAATGTTTACCATAGTTATAATAGTATAATTACTTAACAATATACTTAATACAAAAGCAAGTATTTCCAAACGTATCCTTTACTTCCAGCGACATTGGCAAAGTGAAACTTACAAATTTAATGTTTCGTAAACAGCCTTTAACACGATACAATAACCCGATTCTTAACAATTTTTCGTCGTTTTATCGGGAAATTTGATTGGATTTCTAAAAAGTTGACGTAACTTTATCACCTAAAATTTACCCAAGTTTTTAGGAAATTTATAGGAATGTCGGTTTAGCTTTTTAGTATATATAAAAAAAATTGTTTGTTATTGTTAATGGCAACTGATAATGTAAACACTAAGTACGTAATTTATTGTTTAGTTTCCCTACTACAGGTAAATTATTCTACCAAACACACACAATCCGAGTGAAGTAAAGTAATCTAAAATAGCATTAATAGGTTTCTTACACTTAATTTTCTACCAAAACAAAGCTGTGAAATACTTACGTTGTAACAACGTATAAAGAAACAGTTTTATGTTTTCATATCTACTTTCCCGGCTGTTATATACGGTATAAACGTGGGATAGTAAGGCAATCGGTCAAAAAAAATTACCTCCCAAGTAATTTTCTGCAGTTTTGAACTTAAAGGGTATTGAAAAGTCTAGAAATTGAAAAAAAAGAAATTGGGATTTCTTCTATATAGAAAGATGTTGTTTGTGTGAGTGTAATGAGAGTGGCACGATTTTATTCATCCGGTTTTAAACTAAATAACTCCTGTGTGTTCTGTCGAAATTTTCAAAATACTTTCAGAAAACTTTGTGTATTAGGAGGATTGACGTTATTAAATTTTCATAGTTAAAGTTCGAGGGGTGGGAAGATAGAAAGGAGTCATGTGTCACGTGTCAAGTTGAGTCTGACCTGACAAAGATTTTACTTTTTATTCGCATTTGTATTTATCATCATTGTTATTTTCTTTGAGAAAGTTTACTATGAGAATATCATTTAGGTTGTTCCAAATTTATTTTGTAATAATAGAAACACTTTTCAGACATGAAAACATATTTATATTTAAATGCTATATGTTGCATAAGTCTAATTTAATTATTAGTTTCTATGTGACAACCACAAATGTATCTACAGAGCTCAAAGCAATCAACTGCGCTTCAACAATAAAAAATTTCAGGTGTTTTTAAACAGCTGCGAGAATAAAATGTAGAGCTTCAACTAGAACTCTAATTCTTCTACAGTATACTTCAAATTTCATAAATTTTCAGGGAAAAACTCGAAGGATCTTAGATCACACAGAAAATAAAACACCTTAATTTGTTGCCGAGAAATATATTTGAAAAAACAAACGTTTTCAACCTGATTAACAGGCCATCATCAGGTCTAAAAAATCTTAGATGAAATGAATGTGCTGTTTATGAATGAGATACTTTGTAGCCCTTACAGGTATTTAAAAGCGATGTTGAGATAATACTAAACAATTATTGTATAATGGCACGATACCCAATCCTGTCGAAAATATTCAGTGGCAAGAATACCACCCGGAAAAAACCTTGAGCTTATGTAGAGACTACCATTTTAAGAATATCATGCTGTAGTTACAAAACAAAACGTCGTACAGCAGTGTGCATACCATTCTGTCTGTATACAAAATTCGACCTCCAATTTAAACATAGCAGAATTAAGATATCCGGTATACAGAGGTATAAAAAAAGGAATGATTGGTTGATGGGATACGGCAACAAATGGGCAATTAGCCAAAAAGGTGCCCCCAAGAGTACCTTGCATGCTCGTATTAGTTGTTACAAACGTAAGGAAAACCCGAAATACGAGGTGTTTCCGGAAAGTAAATACCGTTTTGAAAAAACTCACATAAAAAATCTTTTTTCAAAACAAACTTTATTTTTACATGGAAGAGCATGTTGAAAACTATTTTTCTACATAGTTACCACCATTTTTCAGACATTTGTCATATCGGGAAACCAACTTGTCTATATCCCCTTCAAAGAAAGATGCTGCCAGTGAAGACAGCCACTGCTGAACATTGATTTGTGACAATCTCATGCAAAACAGTTTTTGAAATTTGTGGAAACTCATCACAAAGCAATCTTATTGTGAACCGTCTGTTTTCAAGAATTTTCTCATTCACTTTTGCAACCAAATCTTCATTGACGACAGAAGGCCGGCCACTCCGTGCTTCGTCATGAACATTGGTGCATCCAGCATTGAATTGTCGAACCCACTTTCTCACAATTCCATCACTCATTACATTTTCACCATAAATCTCTACAAGTTGACGATGAATTTCAACTGGCTTAACATTCTTTGCGTTCAAAAACCGTATTACAGAACGCACTTCACAGTCGGCGGGATCGGCAATCGTCTTAAACATTTTGAACGCTCACTAACACATGGAAAAACATCACAATCTGGCTCTAATGGCGTCACTGGACTGACAATCAACCAGAGACACGTGTGCACAGGTGCTGAACTGCGATACTACCGCTGCGGTGGCGGTAAAACGAAACGGTACTTACTTTCCGGACACGCCTCGTATTACACGCGGTAAGTCAGCCGATGAAACAGGTGCGAACACTCAATCAACTACTAGCGTTCAGCGCTTTTATTCATTCGCCTACTGGTAGGCACAAGTTAAAAATAAGTTTGGTTAGTTTCAGGATTTTAAACCTTTAACCGTTTTAATACTAATTAAAAATTTAATTGTATATATGTTTATTCTAAACAAATAAGTTTTTATCAAATTGGTTATTTTTCCTGATAAGTATAGCTTTTTTGTTGCCTAGCACCGCTTGGCCACGCCATTTTGTCTGCTTAAGTGTAGTGCGATTTTGTAAACAAAAATTTGCGTTCATTTATTTTGGAACCAATCACGTAGAAATGCCATTATATACTAAAGTATATGGGCAAATGACACAAAAAACCTCGTCGTGAAAAAACAATATACAAGTATGAGCTACCACAACATGGCTTCTATAAGTAACAAACAAAACATTTTTGGTCATTTTCATCGAAACAGGCGCGTGTCATTTTTGCAATTCCCACGTCACGATAAAAACAAAATATTTTTGCTTTACGGGTTTGAGTTGGCAATGAATGTTTATGCCAATATTGTTCTCGTGAGTGCAATTTACAATCTCTTCAACCTTCCTGTCGTTCGCTAAAATAAAAGATCGAGAATACATTGCCAATGCTTGGCAGCGTGGTGACGTCATAACTTACTTTAACTCTTTCGACTCGCTCTCTGCCTGTCATTACCTTCGTTTCCGGCCTACTTTACGATCGTATTGAATCATTACCGAACAATGCAATTAAGTAATATATTGTGTATAACTAAGGAAATAATTTTTATTATAGCTAATGAAGAATTTTAAAAATTCCTTTATAAATATTTTTGCTGATCAGAATACTTTAGTAATTTCAGACTGTTTACCAATAGATTACGATATTAATATCAAAATTTATGGAGACACGTTTGAAGTATTGAGTATTGTCATGGAACAAGAGAATAGTGTTATTAATTATTATTTTGAGAAGGACTAGTATAATTATTTTAATTATTTCCATTAAAATAGATTATTCTTCTATTTTTATACGTTAAATAGTAATTTCTAATTAATTTATTCAGTGAATTTATACATTTGAATATCATTATCTGATGTCACGAAAATTTGGTAGCTTCCAGCATTCGATAAATATTAAAACACGATAAAAATCATTGGGAACAGCAGCGCAATTTTTTATTAACCGAAGAAACATTCTGCAAGATAATTAAAATTGTTATTTTTTATTCAATCAAAAGATTTTCTCTTATTATCAATATATAATAGAGGTTAGTAAATTATCATTATCATACAGAGTAAAGCAGAATAACAAAGACGAAACACATGGTATTGTCATATTTTATATTACAAATTTATTGTAGTAATTAATAGCCACAGTAATGACAAATTTCGTTTTTGTTATTTTTCCGCACCCTATACGAGAATTTCTTGTAGTTATAAAAAAATGCATAAAATTTAATCTGACTTATATAATTTATATGTTGTATTAATTTAAAGCACTTATTGAGATAAAATATTCAAAAATTGCAGAAAAATTAACTATGCAAATCATATATAACAAATATTGAGATCAACTTAACACTAAATTCACTGAATAAATTAATTAAATATTTTTATTTAACCCATAAAATCCGGATAATCATGAAATTTATTAGAAGTGACTTAAATAATTATACAGTCTTTAATACGACGATTTCCAATACAATGATAAATATTTCAAGCGTGTCTCCATAAATTGCAAATTTAAATACCAATATCATAATCTATGGGAGAAAGAGAATGAAATTTCCAAAGTACTTAGTTCAGCAAACAAATTTACGAAAATAATTTATAAAATACATTATTAGCTAAACTAAGAATGCTTTCCTTAATCATATAGGCTACACATCTAGCCTATACATTGCGTAATTGCTCTGATAGATAATAATCACGGGCATCTAGAATAGCTAAAATTGTTGCTGTAAACTACGGCGTTATGGTTAGTGTTTCTGCTGCATACAAGTTTCTAAATTTTAAACTGAGTTTCAGTTCTGACCATACATAATTTTTCATTTAGATTAGTAAAATGAACGAGAGAAACACAATTGTAGAGATTGTAGATTGCGCTGGTAACAGCAATATTTCTAACGACATTCATTGCCAACTCAGACCCTTAATTTCAGTGGCTAAAGTATTTGGATTAAACCCGTTGTTGTTGTGTTCGTGCCGCGACGAAAAGAACAGAAAATGCTTTGCTTATTACGTAAACTTTGTAGAGGTTGCTTTGTGGATGATGGTAGGTCATACTTGCGCCTTGTTTTTTCACGACGAAGCTCTGTGTGGAACTTTATTCAAAAACCACGATACAAACAAGTACTTTCAAAGAGTATATCGAATAATGGTATCATCAATGTGTGCTATTGTGTTTACTATACAGAAAAGAAACAAATTAAAGTGGAAACATAATAAAATATCGCGTGTGAATGACGCAAAATTTCCAACAAAGATTCTATTTATATCAATATATTCTCTTTTTTCATATCTCTTTTTAAATATTATAATGAATCTTAGTGTAAGTTTAAAATATTATCCAAAAATTCAAAAATCTAGTAATTCTTCTATAGTTTCAATCTGGTGTAGCATATTTTATTTTCATTGGTATTTGATTTCTAATGGAGCAATTAATGTTATATTAACTTTACTTTTCATTATATTCTTATTCTTGTTGGATCAATTTAATAATTTACAACTCAAGTTAGATTCGATCGACAGACACACTCGTCGCTTAAAGACCAACACGAATGACGTTATAGAAAGACACACAGAACTTTGGGAAGTGTTTCAGCAATTCAATCAACAATTTAGCAATTTGACGGCAGTTCTGTACTTTCTTTTCATTCACATAACATGCCTAATACTTTATATGTTTCTTTTTAACCACGAAAAAGGGCACAAATCGTTACATTTAAAATTGCAATATGGTTTAAATTCTGCTATATTAGTTTCAATCTGTCTGATTGCTTCTTTTACATTTTCTAAAATCACTTCTTCGGTAAGTGAAAATTATCATTTGTTACGCACAGCGATTGTATTTATTTAATGTAATAGAAATAATTTCTTTTCTCATATAAAAAACTCTAGGCCCGGATTCACGAAAGCGTGCTATTGCAGCTAACGACGAACGGTCGTCGTTAGTTAACGCATTTCTTATTGGACGAAACGGTATACTTTCGAAATAGATCACCGATGTTTCGTGGTAAATAGTAAATCCCATTACGATGAGCATAGTCAATTGCAGATACGATATGCCGTAAATTTGTCGTAATTACCAACGTAGCGAAATAATGCGTTGTTATTAACGACAGTTTCGTGATTTCGGGTCCTAGTTTGTAAGAAAAACTCTCTACGTTATGCTAGATTTTTAGTCATTAAAATTACAATATGAAAACAGATACAGAGTACTATTCAATGCACTAAGTTTATAGTTTTTCATTAAAAATTCTTTACGTCAACTGCGATAGTCTAAAATACAGAGTGGCTCAAAAGTAAGTTACCCGATCTATAGTGGTTTTTTATTCTGTAAACATACGACTGTGTTGTTCACGAATCAGTCACTCCCAACAAAACTATTAATTTCCGATAATACACGTAAGTATTCTAAACCGCATTTATACGTTTATAAGATAATAACATAAATAAAAAATATGTTCACGGTTAATTGACTTTTATGCCACCACGTGTGTTACAAAATCACTCGTTTTTTTATTTGATTACAAATTTTATGTGCTTACAGTTGCCTGATTTTATATGATTACAGAGAATACATCAAAATCTTTTGCCTACAATTTAAAAAATTGTGATTTGACAAACCACGCAACATCATGGTATATTCGATACAATTACCATAAACATAAATAAATTTTATATTCTCTTTCTGTGTTGATAAATATATATAAATTTATATTCGATATAAATTTTATATTCTCACTAATTTTTTAGATATACAGCAACTTTATCAGCATTCAGAAAATCTCATCATCGGAATTAAGTTTGACATACAAATTAAAGGTATAAATTAATGTGTTTTTAAATTGTTTATGAAAAAATTTGCCCATAAATATTATTCCTTTTTTGTTTAGATTTTAAATTTTATAAAGAGATTTAGCGGAATGCCTCTTGGAATTTCTGTGGGAGGGTTCTTCTTCTTAAATAAAAGTTTACCCATTAAAGTAAGCTAATTCTAGTTATTCGAAAGACAAATTTTTATTATTTGTCTAACTAATTTTTGATTTATTGATATTTATTGTAACTTTCAGATGGTGGATGCTCTTTATTCTGTTTTCACAACTCTTCTGAAATTAAGATATCTCTCCACAGAAAGTAGGTGTCTACCAACAACTGCATCGAATAACACATACGACGAACTATTGTCATACATACGATCTGCATGAAGTGTGTTCATATTTACGGAGCACGAAATATGCCACGTCTACACATTTCATCACTTTGATCACGCTTATAGATGAACACTGTACCTTTTAAAATAGAAATAATTCGTCAATGTTATATAATTTGTATACGTTATAAAACTCGAGGAATTCAAATTCCAAAAAAATTGTATTTTGATATAGATTCTATATTATAGAGTTTATATTTCTTCGTAAAAAGCGAAAATATATATACTATTTCCTGCGAATTATCGTTTAATATTTAAAATAAATACTTCAATCTTACAGATTTTTAAAGTTAGTATAAGGTTGAAAATATATTTTTGCAAACATTATCTGAATAATCAACAATAATATGTAACTAGAAAATAGATTACGGAATGACAGAAACATTATTGCGATATGCAGTAAGTAATAACTTAAAGACTAGTGTAAATTGTCTTACATTTCTCTTATTATGTATGTAGTTATATAATAGTTATATTCGTTAATATCGTACATTTCAAGTAGAAAATTACGCGCGGAATACTCGTATTTTAAGAAACTACAACAACAAAATCTAATTGTTAAAATGTATGTAATTTACGAATTTTCGTAATTCTAAATGTTTACTGTAGTAATAAAAGTACGCTTATTTAATAGTAAATTTAAGCATTTCGCTTACTGTTTTTATAATGGAACAGCAAGAATTTGCAAATGTATATCTTATGGCTAATTTCAGCTACTTTCGTTAAAACTGTACTCAACACACCTTTCTGTAACTTGTTAAAAGAGGTAATTTTAATAGAAACATCTTTTTCTGCCACATTTTTAATTCACAATTACCTGATGTATAAGATGTGATTGGCTCGTAAAAACTTTCTTATGCTTTCATCACGTCACACACGTGAATACGTGCGATGTAACTTGCACTGTAATTCAAAATTGCAATATATAAAAAGTTGAAATTATACAAATTTAGAAAAATGAGTTTTTGTTCATTTCATTCAGAAATTTAAAACTAAAAACGTACCAACTGACGATTACAATTAAACGCAAAAAGTATCGTGGACACTCCATTTTAATTCAAAGACGTGCCTTATTAAGAAACTTCAAAGCAGTTTCGAACCAAAGTTTATAATTGTTGTCAGAACGACAAATACTTTTTTATAGTTGTACATTTTCGATATACTGTACTAAAATTTATCTATTGATAGTTTGGCAAAGCGTGGGGACAAATAATTAAATCAATAAATTTTTTTAATTACTTAATTTTTGAGATTTCTACTAGCAGATTATAGAATAGAGTCGTGGTCGAGGGTGTAAGCTTACATATCTCGGTCATTTTTACAATCATGCTTTGTAAAAGTTTCTGCTAGATTCCACTTGAGCTAGTACTCTGTTTTTCCTTTTCTGGAGATACTTCATCTACTCGACATTTGCAGTTGTGCATTATACAAAACGTAACTCATCTTTATTTATCTTATCAAATCACTAGAAACTTTACTGCTCCGAGTCACGCGTTTAAAATAGTGCTCAGTTTAACGCTACATTAACGAATTTTCGTGGAACACTTTCAACTCTTAAACACATTTAACGCATCTTTCAAGAATGGGGAAACCGGTATTTATTCCTTTAACACGTTTAGCTCAATAAAGTTCTTTAACACAAATATTTGCACATAGAAGTTATAGTTTTGTGTCGTAGATTTATTATGCAAAGTCATAGTAGATATATTGTTTATTTAAACAAATAAAGTCTGTGCTCCAATAAACTAATTTCGAAACGTACTGGAACACGGACGCTTCCTCACTCAGTCTGACTGACTGCTAGTACACTTGCACTTTGCCAGAGAATACGCAGTTCGATGCACCTACTAAGCTACCGCCTTTAGAGCCATCGCTGTATATTTCAACACCTCTTTCTGTTGGTTCACCAACATCCCAGTCAAGTCCTATTTTATGGGCTAGATGGACCTTTAGTACATCTGTCCGACGTCTAAGTCTGGCTGGGTACATCTGATTACAATGCATAGCCTCTGACCTTCCACTGTTGTTCTGTAGAAGGCTGCCTCTTGGCTGACTACCAGAGGCAGCGGAAGCAACTCTCTCGGACACTCCTCAGATGGAGCGTCCAGCGTAATGTCTGGTCGATGATAACACCGAGGTACGTTAACTCATTCACTCTTCGGATGGGGTTGCCCGGGATCCGGTATATTGGTCGGCGTGCCAACACTCCAGACCGACCCACTGTCAGGGCCTCTGATTTTTCAGGGCTGAAAAAAGCTCACGCAGCTCTCCCCAGCGAACGAGACATTCTATTACTTCATTGGCGCGAATCTCCATTTCGGGTACTGTAGCCTGCAACTACTAGCAACAGATCATCTGCATAAGCCTGCAGCTGGACGTCGTCTCTGAGGACTAGTTGCTGCGCTGTGTCTGCTAGAACGTTCCACAATAGTGGCCCTATACAGGACCNATATAATAGAATTTAGTAAATTATCATTATCATACAGAGTAAAGCAAAATAACAAAGACGAAACACATGGTATTGTCATATTTTACTATTACAAATTTATTGTAGTAATTAATAGCCACAGTAGTGACAAATTTTCGTTTCCGTTATTTTGCCGCACCCTATACGAAAATTTCTTGTAGTTATAAAAAAATGCATAAAATTTAATCTCACTTATATAATTTCTATTTTGTATTAATTTAAAGCACTTATTGAGATAAAATATTCAAAAATTGCAGAAAAATTAACTATGCAAATCATATGATATAACAAATATTCAGATCAACTTAATACTAGATTCACTGAATAAATTAATTAAATATTCTTATTTAACCAATAAAATCCGGATA
The DNA here is from genome assembly GCF_000671375.1 of Centruroides sculpturatus. Taxonomy (NCBI): domain Eukaryota; kingdom Metazoa; phylum Arthropoda; class Arachnida; order Scorpiones; family Buthidae; genus Centruroides; species Centruroides sculpturatus. The sequence goes on along the minus strand of NW_019386435.1, from coordinate 73,499 downwards.
ATCATTAAATCTATTAGAAGTGACTTAAATAATTATACAGTCCTTAATAAAGCGATTTCCAATACAACGATAAATACTTCAAACGTGTCTTCATAAATTGCAAATTTGAATATTAATATCATAATCTATGGGAGAAAGAGAATAAAATTTCCAAAGTACTTAGTTCAGCAAACAAATTTACGAAAATAATTTATAAAATACATTATTAGCTAAACTAAGAATGTTTTCCTTAATCATATAGGCTACACATCTATACGTTGCGTAATTGCTCTGTTACATAATAATCACGGGCATGTAGAATAAGTTTCCATAGCTAAAATTGCTGCTGTAAACTACGGCGTTATGATTAGTGTTTCCGCTGCATACAAGTTTCTAAATTTTAAACTGAGTTTCAGTTCTGACCATACATAATTTATCATTTAGATTAGTAAAATGAACGAGAGAAACACAATTGTAGAGATTGTAGATTGCGCTGGTAACAGCAATATTTGTAGCGACATTCATTGCCAACTCAGACCCATAATTTCAGTGGCTAAAGTATTTGGATTGGAACCGTTGTTGTTGTGTTCGTGCCGCGACGAAAAGAACAGAAAATGCTTTGCTTATTACGTAAACTTTGTAGAGGTTGCTTTGTGGATGATGGTAGGTCATACTTGCGCCTTGTTTTTTCACGACGAAGCTCTATGTGGAACTTTATTCAAAAATCATGATACAAACAAATACTTTCAAAGAGTATATCGAATAATGGTATCATCGATGTATGCTATTGTGTTTAGTATACAGAAAAGAAACAAATTAAAGTGGAAACATAATAAAATATCGCGTGTGAATGACGCAAAATTTCCAACAAAGATTCTATTTATATCAATATATTCTCTTTTTTCATATCTGTCTTTAAATATTATAATGAATCTTAGTGTAAGTTTAAAATATTATCCAAAAATTCAAAAATCTAGTAATTCTTCTGTAGTTTCAATCTGGTGTAGCATATTTCATTTTCATTGGTATTTGATTTCTAATGGAGCAATTAATGTTATATTAACTTTACTTTTCATTATATTCTTATTCTTGTTGGATCAATTTAATAATTTACAACTCAAGTTANAAATTTTCGTTTCCGTTATTTTGCCGCACCCTGTACGAGAATTTCTTGTAGTTTTAAAAAAAATGCATAAAATTTAATCTCACTTATATAATTTCTATTTTGTATTAATTTAAAGCACTTATTGAGATAAAATATTCAAAAATTGCAGAAAAATTAACTATGCAAATCATATGATATAACAAATATTGAGATCAACTTAACACTAAATTCACTGAATAAATTAATTAAATATTTTTATTTAACCCATAAAATCCGGATAATCATGAAATTTATTAGAAGTGACTTAAATAATTATACAGTCTTTAATACGACGATTTCCAATACAATGATAAATATTTCAAGCGTGTCTCCATAAATTGCAAATTTAAATACCAATATCATAATCTATGGGAGAAAGAGAATGAAATTTCCAAAGTACTTAGTTCAGCAAACAAATTTACGAAAATAATTTATAAAATACATTATTAGCTAAACTAAGAATGCTTTCCTTAATCATATAGGCTACACATCTAGCCTATACATTGCGTAATTGCTCTGATAGATAATAATCACGGGCATCTAGAATAGCTAAAATTGTTGCTGTAAACTACGGCGTTATGGTTAGTGTTTCTGCTGCATACAAGTTTCTAAATTTTAAACTGAGTTTCAGTTCTGACCATACATAATTTTTCATTTAGATTAGTAAAATGAACGAGAGAAACACAATTGTAGAGATTGTAGATTGCGCTGGTAACAGCAATATTTCTAACGACATTCATTGCCAACTCAGACCCTTAATTTCAGTGGCTAAAGTATTTGGATTAAACCCGTTGTTGTTGTGTTCGTGCCGCGACGAAAAGAACAGAAAATGCTTTGCTTATTACGTAAACTTTGTAGAGGTTGCTTTGTGGATGATGGTAGGTCATACTTGCGCCTTGTTTTTTCACGACGAAGCTCTGTGTGGAACTTTATTCAAAAACCACGATACAAACAAGTACTTTCAAAGAGTATATCGAATAATGGTATCATCAATGTGTGCTATTGTGTTTACTATACAGAAAAGAAACAAATTAAAGTGGAAACATAATAAAATATCGCGTGTGAATGACGCAAAATTTCCAACAAAGATTCTATTTATATCAATATATTCTCTTTTTTCATATCTCTTTTTAAATATTATAATGAATCTTAGTGTAAGTTTAAAATATTATCCAAAAATTCAAAAATCTAGTAATTCTTCTATAGTTTCAATCTGGTGTAGCATATTTTATTTTCATTGGTATTTGATTTCTAATGGAGCAATTAATGTTATATTAACTTTACTTTTCATTATATTCTTATTCTTGTTGGATCAATTTAATAATTTACAACTCAAGTTAGATTCGATCGACAGACACACTCGTCGCTTAAAGACCAACACGAATGACGTTATAGAAAGACACACAGAACTTTGGGAAGTGTTTCAGCAATTCAATCAACAATTTAGCAATTTGACGGCAGTTCTGTACTTTCTTTTCATTCACATAACATGCCTAATACTTTATATGTTTCTTTTTAACCACGAAAAAGGGCACAAATCGTTACATTTAAAATTGCAATATGGTTTAAATTCTGCTATATTAGTTTCAATCTGTCTGATTGCTTCTTTTACATTTTCTAAAATCACTTCTTCGGTAAGTGAAAATTATCATTTGTTACGCACAGCGATTGTATTTATTTAATGTAATAGAAATAATTTCTTTTCTCATATAAAAAACTCTAGGCCCGGATTCACGAAAGCGTGCTATTGCAGCTAACGACGAACGGTCGTCGTTAGTTAACGCATTTCTTATTGGACGAAACGGTATACTTTCGAAATAGATCACCGATGTTTCGTGGTAAATAGTAAATCCCATTACGATGAGCATAGTCAATTGCAGATACGATATGCCGTAAATTTGTCGTAATTACCAACGTAGCGAAATAATGCGTTGTTATTAACGACAGTTTCGTGATTTCGGGTCCTAGTTTGTAAGAAAAACTCTCTACGTTATGCTAGATTTTTAGTCATTAAAATTACAATATGAAAACAGATACAGAGTACTATTCAATGCACTAAGTTTATAGTTTTTCATTAAAAATTCTTTACGTCAACTGCGATAGTCTAAAATACAGAGTGGCTCAAAAGTAAGTTACCCGATCTATAGTGGTTTTTTATTCTGTAAACATACGACTGTGTTGTTCACGAATCAGTCACTCCCAACAAAACTATTAATTTCCGATAATACACGTAAGTATTCTAAACCGCATTTATACGTTTATAAGATAATAACATAAATAAAAAATATGTTCACGGTTAATTGACTTTTATGCCACCACGTGTGTTACAAAATCACTCGTTTTTTTATTTGATTACAAATTTTATGTGCTTACAGTTGCCTGATTTTATATGATTACAGAGAATACATCAAAATCTTTTGCCTACAATTTAAAAAATTGTGATTTGACAAACCACGCAACATCATGGTATATTCGATACAATTACCATAAACATAAATAAATTTTATATTCTCTTTCTGTGTTGATAAATATATATAAATTTATATTCGATATAAATTTTATATTCTCACTAATTTTTTAGATATACAGCAACTTTATCAGCATTCAGAAAATCTCATCATCGGAATTAAGTTTGACATACAAATTAAAGGTATAAATTAATGTGTTTTTAAATTGTTTATGAAAAAATTTGCCCATAAATATTATTCCTTTTTTGTTTAGATTTTAAATTTTATAAAGAGATTTAGCGGAATGCCTCTTGGAATTTCTGTGGGAGGGTTCTTCTTCTTAAATAAAAGTTTACCCATTAAAGTAAGCTAATTCTAGTTATTCGAAAGACAAATTTTTATTATTTGTCTAACTAATTTTTGATTTATTGATATTTATTGTAACTTTCAGATGGTGGATGCTCTTTATTCTGTTTTCACAACTCTTCTGAAATTAAGATATCTCTCCACAGAAAGTAGGTGTCTACCAACAACTGCATCGAATAACACATACGACGAACTATTGTCATACATACGATCTGCATGAAGTGTGTTCATATTTACGGAGCACGAAATATGCCACGTCTACACATTTCATCACTTTGATCACGCTTATAGATGAACACTGTACCTTTTAAAATAGAAATAATTCGTCAATGTTATATAATTTGTATACGTTATAAAACTCGAGGAATTCAAATTCCAAAAAAATTGTATTTTGATATAGATTCTATATTATAGAGTTTATATTTCTTCGTAAAAAGCGAAAATATATATACTATTTCCTGCGAATTATCGTTTAATATTTAAAATAAATACTTCAATCTTACAGATTTTTAAAGTTAGTATAAGGTTGAAAATATATTTTTGCAAACATTATCTGAATAATCAACAATAATATGTAACTAGAAAATAGATTACGGAATGACAGAAACATTATTGCGATATGCAGTAAGTAATAACTTAAAGACTAGTGTAAATTGTCTTACATTTCTCTTATTATGTATGTAGTTATATAATAGTTATATTCGTTAATATCGTACATTTCAAGTAGAAAATTACGCGCGGAATACTCGTATTTTAAGAAACTACAACAACAAAATCTAATTGTTAAAATGTATGTAATTTACGAATTTTCGTAATTCTAAATGTTTACTGTAGTAATAAAAGTACGCTTATTTAATAGTAAATTTAAGCATTTCGCTTACTGTTTTTATAATGGAACAGCAAGAATTTGCAAATGTATATCTTATGGCTAATTTCAGCTACTTTCGTTAAAACTGTACTCAACACACCTTTCTGTAACTTGTTAAAAGAGGTAATTTTAATAGAAACATCTTTTTCTGCCACATTTTTAATTCACAATTACCTGATGTATAAGATGTGATTGGCTCGTAAAAACTTTCTTATGCTTTCATCACGTCACACACGTGAATACGTGCGATGTAACTTGCACTGTAATTCAAAATTGCAATATATAAAAAGTTGAAATTATACAAATTTAGAAAAATGAGTTTTTGTTCATTTCATTCAGAAATTTAAAACTAAAAACGTACCAACTGACGATTACAATTAAACGCAAAAAGTATCGTCGACACTCCATTTTAATTCAAAGACGTGCCTTATTAAGAAACTTCAAAGCAGTTTCGAACCAAAGTTTATAATTGTTGTCAGAACGACAAATACTTTTTTATAGTTGTACATTTTCGATATACTGTACTAAAATTTATCTATTGATAGTTTGGCAAAGCGTGGGGACAAATAATTAAATCAATAAATTTTTTAATTACTTAATTTTTGAGATTTCTACAAATATAGTTGACCCCCTATAGCATTGTTGATAATTCCGTGTGATACGAATTCCATGTTGTACGTGTCACTTAAATTTTACAAATATGTGTGCCGAGCTGTTAACGGCTCACGTATTTGTAAAATCTAAGTGACTCGTACAGCATGGAATTCATATAAAACGGAATAATCAACAGTGCCATAGGGGGGTCAACTGTAGATTATAGAATGGAGTCATGGTCGAGTGTGTAAGCTTGTATTTCTCGGTCACTTTTACAATCATGCTTTGTAGAAGATTTTGCTAGATTCCACATGGAGCTAGTGCTCTGTTTTCCGTTTTCTGGAGATGCTTCATCTGCTCGACGTTTGGCAGTTGTGCATTATACAAAACGTAACTCATCTTTATTTATATTATCAAATCACTAGAAACGTTAATGCTCCGAGTCACGCGTTTAAAATAGTGATCAGTTTAACGCTACATTAACGAATTTTCGTGGAACGCTTTCAACTCTTAAACACATTTAACGTATCTTTCAAGAATGGGGAAATCTTATTTATTCCTTTAACACGTTTAGCTCAATAAAGTGCTTTAACACAAATATTTGCACATAGAAGTTATAGTTTTGTATCGTTGATTTATTATGCAAAGCCATAGTAGATATATTGTGCTCCAATAAACTAATTTCGAATCGTACTGGTACACGGACGCTTCCTCATTCAGTCTGAGTGACTGCTAGTACATTTGCACTTTGTCAGAGAAGACGCAGTTCGATGCACCTACTAAGCTACCGCCTTTAGAGCCATCGGTGTATATTTCAACACCTCTTTCTGTTGGTTCACCAACATCCCAGTCAAGTCCTATTTTATGGGCTAGATGGACCTTTAGTACATCTGTCCGACGTCTATGTCTGGCTGGGTACATCTGATTACAATGCATAGCCTCTGACCTTCCACTGTTGTTCTGTAGAAGGCTGCCTCTTGGCTGACTACCAGAGGCAGCGGAAGCAACTCTCTCGGACACTCCTCAGATGGAGCGTCCAGCGTAGTGTCTGGTCGATGATAACACCGAGGTACGTTAACTCATTCACTCTTCGGATGGGGTTACCCGGGATCCGGTATATTGGTCGGCGTGCCAACACTCCAGACCGACCCACCGTCAGGGCCTCTGATTTTTCAGGGCTGAAAGAAAGCTTACGCAGCTCTCCTCAGCGAACGAGATGTTCTATTACTTCGTTGGCGCGAATCTCCATTTCGGGTCGACTTTAGCCTGCAACTACTAGCAACAGATCATCTGCATAAGCCTGCAGCTGGACGTCGTCCGTGAGGACTAGTTGCAGCGCTGTGTCTGCTAGAACATTCCACAATAGTGGCCCTATACAGGACCCCTGCAAACAGCCCATTTCCAGTATTCTCTCATACCTTTTGCTCGGCGTCTCGTAAACTACTGTGCGATCACTCGTGAAAATCCTGGAAAGTGATACTGAGGTAAAATTAATATGCCTTAATGTCCTTAATTTATTATAATCTTATTTCTTCCACTAGTACGTATTTTTTATTAACAGGACTTATTAAATTGGCTTTAAGGATAATGCAACTCAGTTTCACAGATTATAAAATAATTGTTTTATTTAATTTACCAGATAAATTAGATAAAACAAAAAATTGAAAAATGAAAAGCATAGATGTTAATAAAGATTATTTTATAATATATTTTATCTAAGACAATTGACATATGATACAGAAGATATTGTGTAACCACGGTCTTCTCTACCTTGTTTTGATTAAACTTTTAATATTTTTACTGTTCTATTTACATATAATAAATCAAACATTCTAAACTTTCAATGAAGTTTCGTGTGTACAAGTGAAAATATCAATATATTCACTTCACATACAACTTCAGTACCGTCGTTTCTAATAAACTAAATGAATACAATAATACCATTTAATTTGTAAAATAAAATAACTAAAAATAAATCAACTATTACTCGATAAACATATATAAAGCATTATTTATAAAAATCTAAGAAATATGTAATATTCAATATCAAAAATCTCTTGGTTTAACTTTACTTATCTATTAACCAAGCATTATTATTCGTTTGGATTCTTCCCTCTGTAAAAGCTCGTCTTAAGTACAGCTTTTCCATATATACGAATCATGTGTATATGGAAATGCTCATGATCCAGGAAATTTTGATTAATATTATTTATTTTCATGTCGGGATCACACGCCTTACAAATAATGAAAATATAATAATTCATTCTATTATTTTTGTATCACGAAATGATACTTATAATTTAATAACAACTTTGATAATTTATGTACTAAAATCATTTAAAATTTAATCCAAAAAGTTACTTACTATTTGTGTATTTATGGAACGATATTCTTTTCGATTTACATAGGTAAATTCTTTACGCTCGGGATCATTAAGTGATGGTACAATTATAGTAATGCGAGTTCCATCAATAGCAGCTATCACTCCCGGAAAGCCACCTAAACTCATAAATTTTGTTTTAGTAATGTCATCTCTGTTTCACTATTTGAAAATTTTATCCAGCGATGAAGAAGAACCACAATTATTGCCTCTCTTACTGTCGTTATGCAACGGCTTACCGATAGTTGGCTAATTTCTAGCGTGTTATCTCGAGTTACTGGCATCGGATAAAAACCAGAAGCAAAAAATATAAGAGCGCATAATACCTACAAGAAAACAAATTTAATAAAACTATAATGCAGCTCATCAATATATATTATATTTCAAAAAGTTATCTATAAAAATTTTTATAAGCATATATAGGCCTATATATGTTCAAATTCATATTGTAACATGAACATCAACAATTTTATATCGAGCAATATTTTATATACGGTACTATTAATAAATAGTATTTAACAAAATCTCCATGTTAATGTGACTTTAAAATGTCATTATTTGGGAAACACATTCTCTCACACACAATTTTAATTTATTCTGAATAATTTCATACATTCATTTTTCTATAAATAAAAGAAAATTAACTCCATATTACTCTGATTACATATTTTATTTTAGAAAATAGACAATAAATAATCACTCGTTAGAATTATTTGAGTTACATTTCTCATTCCTTACTCATGACTGAGGATAAAAAACGATTATCCGGATTCAACATTCCGAAGAGATGCAATAGTAAATAAAATTGGAACTTTCACTAAATAATTATTTTTCCTGGTTGTTATATATAACTCAGGGAAAATATGGCTATTGCTTAAAAAATAACTCCCCCAATAAGTGTACATTTTTCGAGTGGGGAGAGCTGGAAACGTCGAAGAATGCAAAAATTTGTGATTTCCATGTAATGCAGGTTAATGTGGGGTGGGGATACGATTTTGTTCGCTCACTTTAAAGCTTAATGTGTACTCTTTCTTTTTGTCGAAAATTTTTAAAATTTTGTAGGGAGATTTTCATATTAGAAGTACCGATGCTATTAAATTTTGGTAAATAAATATATAGAGAGTGAGAACATACAGGGGCCATGTGTTATATCTCCAGTGGGGTGGGACTTAATGAGGACTTCATCTGTTATTAATTAACATTTATAATTTCATGTTTTTCAAATCAATTAACTCAACTCTTTCAATGTTATAAAACTGCCAGTACACTCTCAACAGAAGAGAAAGCTTTTTGATTTCGACAGGGTATTTTGATACAAATACATTTTAAAAGTTGATATCCATAAACAACTTATTATTTGTTGCAATTTACTTTATATATTTTTTATTACATTCATATTAGTTGCGAATAATGCGAAACAAAGCAACAATACATTTCCTGAAATAAAACGTGTTATTGCGCTGGAGAACGCAACACTTCTTCAGATGTCGATGCTCGAAGTTGGTTTACATGAAAATCTTTTGAATATGAACCAATTTTAATTAACTTATACATATTGAGAAAAAGGTTTGAATTTATTGCAATTTACTTATCATATTTTTTATTTATTACATTCATATTACTTCCGAATAATTCGAAACAAATCAATAATACATTTCCTGAAATAAAACGTGTTATTGCGCTGGAGAACGCAACACTTCTTCATAAGTCGATGCTCGAAGTTGGTTTACATGAAAATCTTTTGAATATGAACCAATTTTAATTAACTTAAACACATTGAGAAAAAAGTTAATAATAATTATCATTTCATTTTAATGCAATACATCAAATGTAGTTAAAACAGTAACCAGCGACATTTTGTCCGTCACATTTTTCATCTTGCCCGTGTTTTAACTCATCGAAAGCTACTGTAGCGTAAGATGGTGGGTGGTCATACGGAGGAGGTTCATCATTTTCGGGCAAATTACATTCAAGAGCAACGAGCTCCGACAATGAGCCTAAATTATGTAGCGTTTTTTGAGAATTTCTTCTATTGGAAACGCTCTTACATCTTTGAATGTATTCTATGAAGATCATAAATAAGGTCACTACAATTAGACAACACACTAAAATAAGAACTACATCTATAGCATATAGAATTAAGATACAACGTGCTTTCTCTTTAGTAGACATTATTATTATTCCAGTCGTTAAATACACACACAAAACAAGTAAAGCTAAAAATAATGCTGATATCCATATCAAGTCACCATAATTATTCATAATAATCAATTATAAAGTTCTAATAATTTAATAAAAGTAATAAAATAAGTAAAAGATCTTAATATATTTATTATATATTTTAATTTTATTTACTGTTTGATTCTTCGTATTTTTTCTGCGTTGAAAAACAAGAAATCATAAAACAAACAAATTAAAGTAGCTTCTCGATTAACTAAATTTAAACACTCGAAGAAAACCCGTAACTCTCGGCCAACTCGGAAGAGGATCGAACCCGATACCAGCCACAAGCGCTCAATTGTTTTATCTACTCGGCCACCGATATGCAGAACAATACAAGGTGTACGGAATTTAGCAGAAAACGTAAGGCAGCGGAAGGAATACAGAACTTAGTAAAATGTGTAGAACAACATAAGAACGATGTCCGGTTCACGAGCCTTAGTCAGGAAATGCGCGATACTCAAAAAGGGCTTTAAATTTGATGTTTTAAAAAAATTTACTTCGGTAACATCTCATAACAATGCAAATTTTGAAAAGGATTAAAGAACATTTTTTGAAATTACCACGAAACATTCCTTTTATAACATTATTGTACTTATGATCATTAGATACCAAATATTCCAATTTTGATTATATAAAGTGCCCCTCCATTCACATCATTTTGAGTAATTGAGACTCTACTGTATATTAGAAACACACCAAAATAGAATTATCTCCAATCACAATTGATTTCCATAAATTAATTTATGTGCATACCTTCATCACAATAGTTCCTCTTCATATACTTTGTGGCATTTAAATTTTCTGAGTTAAAAATTTGAAATAAACAACAATTTATAGATGNTTTGGCTTTAATAATCAGGTTTATGAAGAAAAACTTCATACTTGCAGACTTTGTACTCGTTTGTATCCTTGCCCAATTTGCACAATCTGGCGTCAGGCATTTATTGAAGCTACTGGGCATGGTTAAAACTCAAGACAGCGTAAGCACAATTATTCCAGATATTACAGGTTCCGACAAGTAAAGAATTTTTATAGTCCTGCCACAAATAAGCTATATATTGATAATTGACCATTTGTGACATGCTATAACGAGCAAAAATTAAAAAAAAACTAATAGGTAGGTTTAAAATTAATAAATACAAATGTATTCTGACAGTGAATGAGTTAATTATGCTTTCTATTAACAAAATTCCTCAACTTTAACACAAAATAAGAAAAAAAGTGAATTTTTAAGAAATTTGCGGGATTTCCCGGGATAAGAAACATTTCCCGGGATATTTCCCGGGTTAATAAAACAACCGGGATCCCGGGATCCCGGAATCCCGTTTGAGAAACCCTAATAAGAACGATGTCCGGTTCACGAGCCTTAGTCAGGAAATGCGCGATACTCAAAAACAGCTTTAAATTTGAAGTTTTAAAAGAATTTACTTCGATAACATCTCATAACAATGCAAATTTTGAAAAGGATTAAAAAACATTTTTTGAAATTATCACGAAACACTGCTTTTATAACATTATTGTACTTATGATCATTAGATACCAAATATTCCAATTTTGATTATATAAAGTGCCCCTCCATTCACATTATCTTGAGTAATTTTATGTATTGTTTGCTTGAGAATATAACAGAGAATAAACTGCCCAAATAACCTTAAACAAAGGAAAAGTACGTACTTTATGAAGGCATAGAGACTTTACTACATGAAAATGAAAATTAATGAGTATACTGTGTACAGTAATTTACCTGATAAGACAGACCTCAGAAAAATACTTTGAGGCATAAAGCTGTCTATAATGAATATTAATTAACTAAGGGTTTTTTTGCCCTGCCAGGGTGTGGCCGAGTTATCCGGAGTGCCGAGTTAGCGAGTGCCGAGTTTTCGAGACTCTACTGTACTAAGTTTTTGAAATTTCTGTACAGAAAAATAATGAAGCATAACATTTTAAAAAAGACGTTTATTTGTCTTTATTTATTTTTAATTTAAAGATTATCATTCACCTCAGTCTGCGATATGTTTGAAAATTCTTTCTGATTCAACTTCAGATTCAATAGAGTTTTGTTGCATCAAAACTACTGTATCTCCCATTACAAAAAGTATTCTTTCTTGTAAAGTAGATAATTTTTATTTTATTGTCTACCATTTTCAGTTTTTTCTCTACTGTCTTTTGTATTCTTGATGCCTTCTCTTTTGCATTTTTTTTCATGTCAAGACAGCACTAATAAAATAATTTTAATTTATAATTGATAAAACTATATAGCAAGTTTTTCCAAAAAATAAAAATAAGTACCTAACTCATTGAAAAAGAAAATTAAATAGATAGTAAATTATATGTATAAATAATTAAGAGCATAGACACTATGTTACTAATATTTCTTTTTTAAATAAAACACTGCAGGTTTCCATTTTGTTTCTGCGTACTATAATGCTATAAGACAAAACTAATCAAAACTATTCACGTTGATTTGTTTACAAGTTGTTACAATTAAGTTGATTGGTCGAATCATTATAGTCGCAAACCCAGATGCATTGTAAATAATTTTATCGTGCATAATGATATACGTAACCAAGTGAGTATGATGTATTTCCTGTCGCCTTTCGAGTTCACTGGATGAATTTAACTCCAGACTACCAATTATATGTGTTATAGTAACAGAAGTGACTTCAATGACGCCAGTTCGAGTACAATACGAAAAACTCGAGACTAACGGCCCGGTTGTAATGTGTTGATAATTCTACCTCAGTAGGCAACTCCACAGACAATCGGACGAATTTACTTCTGTCTCATCCGACCATTCTGCCACATCGACTATTTTGCATCGGATTTAACATAGAACTTTAGATAAACCTATCCATAATCTTCATACCGATTTTTGACTGTGACGTTATTCGACCACAATAGAAAAATTGACAATACCTGCTGCGCGTGCTTTGTCATACGGCACAGAAACAAACGGGTGACTATGCAAATCTTTTACACTACAGGATAACGCGTCATTTCTTCTAATAGCCATAAATAGGAAAACACTAACCGAAAACAACTAGAAGTAAATTTTAAAATAATTTTGACTTATTAATCGTTTAAAAATGTTCAAAATAAAGAAATATTAAAGCGTCCGACAGACGACAGCAGTATTATTACACCGAGAAGCCCTTAAAATATAGTCTATGAATAATTTTTTACGTAAAGTTTATTTTAATTGAAACAAAATAATATTTAGAAAAGAACATGTGAAATGTTACGACGATGTTTCCGTTATAAAATAATATACGTTGAGATTTGTGTAAGTCATAAGAAATTTATTATTTCGAGTACTTAGATAAAGAACGATTTCATTTTCGAACCCAATACACACGCCTCGGCAAATATATTAATTATAAGTAGCCTAAATCAGATTCTTCATTTTACAAATGGCAAATCCCATATATTAATAGTTATTAGTGATGTGCCGGATCGTTAAAAATGTATATCCGCGGATACGGATAAGGATTTGGATCTCTACTTTCGTACTCAGTCGGCGCCGGTGCGTCTGACCTTGGACCGATAGTTGACGCTTTGCTTTAATAACGCGACGTGTTTTGACTTGCACTGCGCGTGTTTTTGTTTATAGTGTGAAAGTGTGCTAAATTAGAATTCACCACAAAAGGCAGACAGGATAAAGTAACAAAAGTTCATATAATTTTCCAATTAAGCTATTTCGCGTCTTTATACAGATTCTATTTCGGGGGATTCCAACTTTACGGTGCAAACAGTAGCGTGCGAAATTACAGCGATAAAAATAGTTCGCTGTATCCAAAGCACGTGTACAATACAGATCCCGATCGCGACAATATAACCCGGAACCTTAAAACTAACCTTAAACACTAACTTAACACTAATAACAGAAAAAGGGATAGAATTAAGAAGACAGAAAAAATGGTAGATAAGATAGAAATAGG
>NW_019386435.1:10647-56054 GCF_000671375.1 Centruroides sculpturatus | reverse complement strand
TTAGTTAAACCTATCAAGAATCTTCATACCGCTTTTTGACTGCGACGTTATTTGACCTCGATAGAAAGATTGACAATACGTGCTGCGCGTGCTTTGTCATACGGCACAGAGACAAACGGGTGACTAAGCAGATCTTTTACACTACAGAATAACGCGTCATTTCCTGTAATATTCATAAATAGGAAAACACTAACCGAAAACAACTAGAAGTAAATTTTAAAATAATTTTGACTTATTAATCGTTTAAAAATGTTAAAAGCAAAGAAATATTAAAGCGTGCGACAGACGACAGGAGTATTATTACACCGAGAAGCCCTTAAAATATAGTCTATGAATAATTTTTAACTTAAAGTTTATTTTAATTGAAACAAAATAATATTTAAAAACGTGTGAAATGTTACGACGATGTTTCCGTTACGGAATAATATACGTTGAGATTTGTGTACGTTATAAGAAATTTATTACTTCAAATGCTTAGATAAGGAATGATTTCATTTTCGAACCCAATACACACTCCTCGGCAAATATATTAACTATAAGTAGCCTAAATCAGATTCTTCATTTTACAAATGGCAAATCCCATATAGTTATGTACGAAAACAAAAGATTTTTGTTGTCAGGCTTGGTGGAGCACTGGTAACGCTCTTACAGTGTTAAACCGATACAACTGGAAGTCGTGGGTTCAAGTCTTGTAAAAATGGAATTCTATGATAAGATTTTACAGATTGATTTTCTATAAAAATGTAAAGACAATCGCACGTTTGAGAATTTCTTATTTTTACTTCAAATTAATTAGAACTTCAGAATTTTAGTTTTAAAGACGAGTCCACTTAACATAGTACGGAATAAGAGAGTAGTATGATCAATAGAGCCCTCTCCCACGTTTCCGTTTTTCTTTCTAGTGTTTTACATTAGTGTCACTCCCGTTAACAGAGTAACATAATGCATATGTGTTGAAATGTTATTTCTTATAGTAATAATAAACTTGTAGTAATAATGATAACATAAAACAAGATTATTTTATTATATAAATTGACTGTTTACTCTAATGCTAGTTAACTCTATTCGTGTACTCAATGAGTATTGAATGATAAGTATGAAGTGTTTAATGCTAAAAATCGTTACAAATCTTATTTTAACAGGTTTGAGACGGAAACTGGCTCGTAATTGACAAGGTTATAGAGGGCTAAGTCCAAAACCTTGGAATTAACGTGATGCTGAAGATTTGTCGATACGTTTAAATACCATTACTGTTACATTAGATAAAATGCGAAGAAATGATTGCACAATCAGTGAAGAAATTGAATTATGATTAGGGTAAGTTACATTGGCCAGAATTGTTTTTTGAAATTAATGTAATTTCAAAATTGTGTTCATTAAATTCATTAATTTTATACATCTAATGATATTATTACTTTTATAGTGTTCGAAATGACTCGCAACAACTTGGAATTACTGCAGTCACGCAAGCAGTCAAAGATAGATTTGATATGGCTATCACAGATAGTAGGGCTATCGCCTTTTAGCAAATCTTCTGGACCAAAGATACCAGGACGCAAAGCTCGCAGACAGTATGAAGGATGATGCACCAACTGTGTTCCACGATTACTACCCAGACGCCATGCCTTCAATTTTAAAATACTTGGCAAAAACCCATTTCTGCTACACATGTTTGCAGAGTCTGTACTAATATCACACCTCTTACACGGTGGCAGTCACTACGTTGATGAACCTCTTTTAAAATTAGTTACACGGCTGCAGACAGCAATGGCTTCTTCAGCGGGAACTGAGAGAATTTTCTCTATCCGTAGACTTGTTCATTTAAAACTTAGAAATCAACTTGAACAGGAAAAGGCAGCAAGGTTTGTTAAAGCTTTCAAACACCTAAACAAACACTAATGAGAGTTGTACATTTATAAAAAACAAAGAAATTTTTCAAGCTGAAGAAGCCACTGCTGTCAATCCTGTTTTGGTGTTTGTACACGTGAATTTTAAAAATGTCATTCCATAAAAAAACATTTAAAAATGCTATATTTTATATTAAATAAAACATTCTGTACACTCTTGAGTCTTAAGCTGAAGTTTTACTGCTTTTTTCTATTTTACTATCAAATGTTTCGTTTAAAAAAACAAGTTTTAAATGTTTTAAAACGTTTGTTATAAAAAATATGTTTTAAAACACGTTTTAATAAAACGTTTTTTTAAAATCATGCCAACCCTGCAAAGAAGTCGATGGTTGTCTGCCCAGCAATTAAATAAAATAAAGTTACTCAGTTATAGCTGTAGCTGTTATATGCCCTACTGTATAGAAAAAAAAGTACACTTTGAAAAAGACATTACAGTGCTTAAGGTTCATTTCTATTTTCGTTATTACTTTTTAAAATTTCAGTAATTTACAAATCTACTTCCAGCTTTTTACAAAGCAATGTTACTTTTATTCAAGCAATTCTTTTGCATGTTTTATAATCACGTTAAGTGACGTTAAACGTAAACATGTGAAGCGGGTCGAATAATTTTTAAATAAATTCCACATTATTATTTACTTTGATCACTGCAATTTATGTATCAAATCTTGAAAACAGACAACGGTGTCATTCCTACCGACCTAAAATTGCCCAAGGCATTTTAATTTGAGCATAACGCTTGTATTTCTTTGTTATATAGTAGGCCCCATACCTAATTAACAGTAATTAACAAACTGTATTAATATGCAGGATTAGTTTTACATGATTTTCTTTATAATTCCTCATGCTAGTAGTTATTTAACAGATAAATAGATTCCTTTTATTTTTGGAGATTTGAGGAGCTTATTTAATTAAAATATTTAGTAGGTATTTACTTAAGTTTTTATTAAGTGAATACCTAACTAATATTTACCAAACCAGGCAATTAAGTAAGCACTGTACCTAAATACTACATCAATTAAGTCTTTAGATTAGTAACAGATCACGTATGAAAATTGTGATAAACTATTTGTGGCTGCTTTCATTGCCATAACAGGTAAAAAGTGAAAACTGCTGTATCCAAAACCAACTAACCAGTCACGAATTTGTTGCAGATTCTCAGAGCTAGCGCTGTAATATCTCTCATTACCGATAACAATAGCGAAACCACACGAAATGAAATGCTATAAATTGTCGAAACAGTTTCTAAACATGACGTAAAGTTAATTCCTATGTGATAAATCGGGAGAATCGTTTATTTCACAAAGTTCTTCTGTAATATTTTCTATGTAAATTATTTTCTTAATGAACACGAAACTATTTTCCTTCACGTATGCGGACTAACGAACATGTTAACCTGAAACAATGAACTCTGTTAACCTGGTAAAGATTATAGATGATAATTTCTTACGCCGAGTTCGACACAGTTTGTGTATTGGAATTTACACGTTGAATGAAGTTTTTCGAGAAAATTTATTGTTTTATAGTGTTAAAAGTCTATATTTTATACATTATTTAGTAATGAGTGATTTAGGAAATAAATTACAAATTATATACATAACATTTATAAATATGATATTTTATTACGAAATAGCCTAAATAATTAATAATTAAGATTTTTCTATTTTACAACATTTACATTTTCTTGCAAATGGTCTTTTATTATTCAGATGAATGTATGAAATAATATATACGACAAGAGCTAGAATAATGTTAAGTCTTAAGTTTTGCTGTCGAGTGAGTGTTAATTGACTTTTTTGGCATTGAAATTAGCGATTCGTACGATGGCGGTTCCTCGTAATCGGGAGGAGGTTCGGGAACTGTCGCATCAGATGTTACATTGCACCGCTGATTAACGCAAACTCTTTTGTAATACACATATACACAGGCTAAAATCATAGAAATCATCAGTGACACAAAACCAGCGAAAGCTATTATGAGACCGTATGAGATGAATCGTTCATTTGAAGAAGATCGTAGCAAAATTCCTATCAACAGAAGAGGAAATGCTATAAAAACTGCAATCGATACTGTAAAACATGATAATTTCTTCAGTGAAGCGGAAGTTTCTGCAGGCATCAGAATGAATTTCGGATTTTATTGGCATAATTATAAACCTAAAATAAATGAAAATATACTGTAGTTGCATACATAGTATAATATATCATGTATGCCATATCTATCAATATACTAATTATTATATTAATATGATATTGTATGATAAATTTATATGACGTAGCTATTGATAGTAATAGAAGATGATAGTAAATTTAATGTGAATTTATTACGGTAGACGATATGATACCATAGTAAATTCACATTAAATTTAATATAAACTGATTTAAAATATGCTAGTGAAAAATTTGAAACTTTATACAAACTCGAATTCAATTCTTTCTTACAGGACTTTCAAGTTTCAATGCAATTTTTCCCATAAGAAATAATGTAAAGTTAATTAATCCGTTACAAAAATGTCCGTTTTAGTTCTAAAAAAATTACAATTTAAGCTAAAATAACGCAAATAAATCCCCTACTTTATATATATATCAATAAGGATGTTTTTGTTTGTTCGCTATACATTCCTAGGACATTCGACCAATAGTTTACACTCGGCAGTTAATACTTCTAAGTTAGATGTTGTTATACACCGTCCAAAATATCTATTGGATTTCTGTAAATCAATTAATTTCCATCTTCAGTTAAATTGTTGGCTTTATATGTAGCGCCATATATTGAAAAAATATATAACAAGATAATAATAAACTAAATATAATCCTTACACGAAAGCATATAATTTTTAAAAATTTATATTATATTCACTTAATTACTGTGACAACGATATAGCACAAAATAGGTGTGGTATATCATTACTGAGACAGGTAGCATCCAGCACTTGTATGAGATAAGCAGTGGGTCAGGGGTAAATTCCCAAATGACCACTTACTCTGCACGGGCCGGTAATATCCCGATTTCGGGGTCTTTGGATGGCTAGGAGGGCAAATCGAGTGGGGAGTGCGTTGGTAAGTCGGCAGGCGTCCTTTAGAGACAGGGGACAGGCTAATATATTTTCCGGTTTCACAGATTTCTGTTCTGAAATCACTGCTTTTTACATAGAAAATAGCTCTGTTCGGAAGAACTTTTCTCGTTTAGGTAAGTTTCCGTTTTACTCAGGTTTCGTTTTGGACAAGTTTTTTACTGTATTTGATTTATTTACGTATTTACAAAGGTAAAGGGATCTTACTTCCTTTTCCTTTCTCTAATCGCTCTACTGCTTGAAAATTTAGAACAGATCCTGTAGGAAGTACAGGATTAAACGTTACAGTTTCAATTTAATTTATGATTAATTATTAACTATTATTAACTTTCTAAAATACTATTAAATTACAATAAAAGTTTAATAATTTGTACAGGAATTTTTATAGATTTTGTAACTTCTCATCATTCATTGACCTAAGTATGACTACATACAGTTTTATAAATATGTTTTATCATAATCTAAGCAACTTGAAATCAAAATTTCTTGCATACTTTTCGAGTGATTTATATCTAAATTACTGTATTACACCAATTAGATCAATTGCAAAATTTAATTTATGAATTAATTATACGATAAACGATGGTGAACAATTAGCATGTTATAAGTAAGATGTGTGAGAAAGTTTAATTAAAAGTAAATAAATATTTTACTATTATAAAGTAAATTATTCGATTTAAATTTAAATAAAAGCAATGACTCATCAGCATATTCATGATATAAAGTAACTTATTCTTCTTAAAAATATGAAATTATACAGCAATTTATAGTTAATCTGCGTGTCTACAAACTGATATACGCATTGACCGTACGAGAATAACCTATAATAAATGTATATTTTAATTAAAATATTTGTAAATTGTCTTTCTGCGCTTGTAGTGATTACATTAATTAATTAACTTCTTTAGTTGCGCTTCAACTGTGCGTACATATGTAGACTATAATTTAAAGTAAATTACTTTTAAATAAATAAGTGTATAAAAATATAATTTACTTACGTTACGTTCATTAAGTTATGCTCGACCTTCTGTTATAGTGAGCTGAAGGAATTCTACTGAAAGCTATGAAATAATTTCAAATTAACTAATCGAGTGTGTCGTGACGAAATGTACAGGAGGTAATTCCTCTATCGTTTCCGTTAATTGCAACTTTTTCAAATAATAATTTTATTAAATAAGTGAGTATTCGTCAGAAAATCAGAAAACGTTCTTTCAGAATAATGCGATTCGTATCATACAATTAGCTTAATATTTTACGTTACATAAAGAGTAACGATGTTACGCAACCAGAGTAATTACCGGAGCCGAATTTAGACGCTAAACTAGAATATACCAATATAATACGTCTCCTACCATTACCAAATAAACAATGAATTCAAATGTGTGAGGCCTTTCAGAGGTGTATTTACTGAAAGCAGGCTTTTTTTAACCATAAATATATTTTTATAAGTCCTCTAGATTCATTTTCTAAGAAATATTTTACAGAAATCTATACGAAATTTTTATATCGACGACACTAGCAAACACTATTGAGGCTAAAAAATTTGTACACAGACTTAATCCGTAGTTCGTTCAGTTTATTTTTAAAACCTGGCTCCTATATACGCTTATAATATGCTTTGTAATATAAATTTGTCGTGTATTTTTCTGGTTTAAACAAAAAAAAGGACTAAAATTCCAAGTAATTACCATAAAACCTCAAAAACAAACAAATAATTAAAATTAGAGACATTTGATTGCGTGAATCAGAGTAAAATTCAGTCTCGTCGCTACATAATTAATTGATAACTCTTAATTTTTGTAGTAGACTATTGATTTGCATAAATACACAAGTAATTTCTATAATTGGTAATAAAATCTATAGATTTATAGTTTAAAGATAAGAACATTTCAATGGAGTAAAGTAGATAAGTTTGTAATATGTTTAGAATATTTTATTACGAAATAAGATAACTTGATCACTGAATTTAACAATATTGCTGCTTATAATTTTTATTTTTAATAATATGTCTTTTGCAATAAACTAGTAACAACGATTAGGAAATGATCAGAACTTACTCCATTACAGCTAAGTCATAAAATCTCCGTTGATGCAAACTCTTGTGTAAAAATATCCTATATATTCGATAGTGTTCCAGGATCTCCCGTAGGCCTATATCTGCACATAGGACCACGCGTACGATTAATGCTTGGATCTCGGTGTCTCGAAAAGAATCCAAACTNTATAATTTTTATTTTTAATAATATGTCTTTTGCAATAAACTAGTAACAACGATTAGGAAATGATCAGAACTTACTCCATTACAGTTATGTCATAAAATCTCCGTTGATGCAAACTCCTGTATATTCTAGTGTGTAAAAATATCCTATATATTCGATAGTGTTCCAGGATCTCCCGTAGGCCTATATCTGCACATAGGACCACGCGTACGATTAATGCTTGGATCTCGGTGTCTCGAAAAGAATCCAAACTTATGTTCTGTCGTAGGCCCCACAGAATAAAGAGCCGTCTTTGCTAAGATTAAACAGCATTTACAAGAGATAATATCAATTTTGTAAGGTACGAACAGGGAAAAATTTACGTATTTATTTTTATTGCATTGCGTGTTAAATAATGCCATGCAGTACTTTATTTTTAAATATTTATTTATTTACAGTAGAAAGTTTTATTTATAAACCATTAATTTGAAAAGATATAAATTTCATTATCATTCTTTAAGGCGTATAACCAGCATAGAATTGTTGGAACTAGATTAAAACTTTCGTATAACTCGTCTTACACTACTTTCTTTATATCGTAAGGGAGACTGGGAACCCGGACATCGGCAAAAGCCGGACACAATAGTATAAAAACTGAGAGGTTGACAGCAATGTAATATTGCATCACGTTTCGTCATGAGTAACGAAATATGGCACAGGTTGCGCCGTGTTGCGTTACTCGTGACCCATAGGTCTCGTATTTTCGTTCCTGATTCGTACAACTAAAAACTCTGTTTTTTAAAGGTTTTACATTTTCAGCATGTTTATCATATGTTTATATATTTGGAGCTTATAGAAATATTTACAAGTGTAGATAATAATGTTGTTTATTCACTTATTCACTTTATCTACATTTTGATGTAGGCCTTATGAATGTTTCTCTTTCCATAGAGCATTAGAATCAAACATGGCAATTTGGAGGCTACTTTCTTCGGCAATCACGAACAATTTTATAGTGTTCGGAATTGACTCGTGGTTCACTTTAGAGTATAGTTACTCAGTTTTTTTCATAATAGTCTACAGTTTTAAGATGTCGTAGTCAGGAACAGATCCTCATCGTAGCAACCTAACATTGTAGGGTTTTAATATCTGAGATGTTCATTTTAATTTTTTATAAATCGAAGATATATTATATTTCAATTTCTTTGTGTTTCTTTTAATTCTCTCGTCTACCCAAACCTTGGATATTTTCTAGCTGTTTGTCGCAGCCTCAGGCACTGTCCGCTATTATCTCAGATGACAGAAGAATGCCGGAGACCACAATTAGTCTAGTTTATTTTTTAGAAAGAAAAAAGCTGGTAAAGCCTCTTCCTCGACTTTTCCGGCACTCGATTAAGAGCTTTTAAGTACACAAATATATAAAATTTAAGTAAAAATGAAAGTTTAAAAAAAGTTGATAAAACTGTCCATTTAAAAAACAATTTAATTTAAAAAAAACACTAGACACCAGCTTAAAGTAAAAATCGTGTTCGGCGCCAAGTGTTATGAGATGATGTTAAAAATAAATTTTATATTATTAAACATTATAAAAAGGCAAAAAAGGCTTAATTTTGAGGGTAGAAACGACTTTTTAAAGAATATTGTAAACACCAATAACGAGTAAAATTTTCATTAAATTCAACCCTTCTCGGGATATGACGCGTGACCTCTCTATTTTTCCACCTCTCGATCTTTAACCACCAAAATTTAACGGCATCGATGTCACATAGGCTATACAAGTTCCATGCCAAATTTCAAATTTTTTAATCTTCTCGTATATGACTCATATTTTTGTATTAATGCCATTCAGTCTTAAATAACAGATAGAAATCCATAAAACCACTTGAAATTTATGCACTCCTAACGTAACACTCATTGTATTTTCATATGTAGACTATATGCATAAAACTAACTTCCACAAACATCAAAAAATTTAATTTATTTTAAACTTATTCGCTCAACAATAGGTGATTTTACACTGTTTTCAATCTATTTTTATTAATTGGCATAATATTTATAATCATATTCTTCCTTTTCTTACCATATTTCTGCCAAATGTAAATATGTAATAAAAATTCAGAAATAATAATTATAATCTCCACGAATATTAATCGTAATTTTTATGAATTTTTAATAAAATAAATCTCTAAAAATAAATTGTGATACTTAAAAACTAATTTTAAATTTCGAAACAAGTTCTAATTATTTTTTAAATATTCAATTTACCGATTGATCGCAGTTACAGTTGTTTGAAAGGTTTTGTATGCTGACTTTTCACGTTACAACTGTTATATATAACAACAGGAAAAGTGATGTTGCTGGGAAAGTTACGCAACTCGTTGCCGAAATTTACTTGTAAAACTCATTACTACGGAAATTGTGGCACTCCGAGAGGAAAAATAACGTATGGACAGAGCTCTTTTACAGTAACAGAGCCAATTTCTGGATATATTTGGTTAAGTTTGTGTTAATGTTCTAATTGGATCCTCATTAATTTTCAATGATATGTTAGTTTAGAGCCCTCATCGGACTACAAAAGGGCAATATAAAATTTAAAAGAAACATTCGATTCTTCGAAGGGCGCAAAAGAAGAATAATTTAACAATTAAACAAAGCATCTATTTTTCTAACAGAAAGTCAAAAGTTTAGAAAGAAAGCGAAATAATTTTAGTAAATCGAAGATGAATAATTATAAATATATTAACATTTACTTACTTTTAGCACTGTCTAGTTGCCCGTTTATTCGAATTTTATTGTTAGAATAAACAAAACTACGGTTTAGGTAACAAATAAAACGGATAAAGGCAATGACGTAACATATGTCATAAATCCGTTTTTCTATCGAAGTTTTTTACTTTTTTCGTTATTCAGAAAAGTACTGTTTTGTAGTTTTATCCGCTCGACTAATGTAACTAAGGCTTCAGTGTTTATTCTATTACATAACTTTACACGAAAATAAGCAGAATATTTTTTAAATTTAGAATAATTAAAATGCTTTTATACCAGGAAGTGTTCAGTTTAGTTAATTTGTGCGAGAGAAATATAATTTCCACACTAGTGTTTCATTATTCTTTATCAAGTAACAGATATTTACAGATTACATTTACAGGTATAGAGTGTAATATAAATTATTTTGAAATTTAATGTGTATCTATATATATATAGATACACAATTTAAAAAATATATAGGCCTATATAATACATAGGCTTTATAAATATGGTAATTTTATAGCTCTAAATAATAAAATATTTATCAATTTATTGCTATATTGAGTCATTGATTATCGTAACAATCGGCAACTTTATCACAACTTAAAATTATAAACTGTTACACAGTTAATAAAGGTTTATCAATTGTCTAGAATTCCCTCCTGCCAATTGCTGTTTCAAGAATATAAATTAAAAGTCCTTATTCCTAAAAACTTGAACAGTTGAAAAACTTGTGGTAAGTTTAGTTTATTCAATATTTGGCTATATGCTTCTTAATTATTGCCGTACTTTTATCATAATTAGTATATAGACAATGAGATGAGATTTAAATTAGCCAATTAAAATTTATTCCCCACAAGATTTTTCAGTATAAATTACTGAATAACTTCTAAGTTATGGCGGGATTCAACCCACGTGTTGCATCCAGAGACGACTTTCTATAGTCTATTTAGGTGTTAGACACGTGAAGAAAATCCCGGTAAACTCTGCGCGACTGGCTTGTTAGTGAGACACGAACCCGCGACTGTTATTCGGTAGTCTTATTCACTCGGCCGATTGTGGTACGATACTGAACGTTAGGATGCTTTTCAGAGTTATGTTTATAAATTTAAGCATTAAATAATATATTATATTGAGTAAAATTTACAATGAAAAGATATATTTTAACTTATTACAGGTTGAAGAAAGTAGCGTTTTGAATGAAGATATTTCGCTAATGACTACAAAATCGGTGTCTACGTTAAGGACATTTTTAGTTATATCAATCCCAATTGTATTTTGTTTAGCAATTTATTTTCTTGTTAGATGTTTCAACTTAGAATCGAAAGGTTGTTTTAAAGAAATTTGTAACTATATTGATGTAATATGGAGTAGCTTCTGTTTCAGTGTTACTTTAATCGAGGCAATCATGTATAGTCGCATACAAAAAAGTTATGATCTACGACAATGTGATGCTGTTAATTCTAGTATGACACTTACTGCATTTAATTCCGAAATTCCTCAAGAAAATGTGACTGTTATTAAAATTACTGAAAGAGATAAACCTTCTCCGTATAATGAGGAATTGTCGTCTTACGAATCAGCGATTCATACTATAGGAGAAAGTCAAGAAGAGGAGCGACTTCAAACAGGTGAATATATATAAACTGTGTTCATTTATCGAAATTAAATTAGAATAAAAAATATAATAAAAAATTCGATATGATATTCAAGGCTTGGTTCGGATCCAGCAGATTTTACAGTATAAATTAGTATTAGCGAAGTTTTAAAAGGAATGTGTAATACTAAATACATTCCACTCCCGATATAACAGACTATAGTGAGATGTGCGGTTCGAAGGAGATAAATGTCTGTTATATCGAGAGACCTGCAAATAAATATAATTTTAATTAGCAAAAAATAAACGCCTAAATAAAAGAGTTATAATTGTATTTTATTCTAAACCTGGAAACTATTGTATAATAATAAATAGAAGCGCAATAGCGAGGAAAACCACTAATTGTGAAGAAAAGACTGAAAAAAAAAGTTTTTTTTTCATTTTTGACTGTTACCTGAAGGCGATATGAAGGTCACTTTAATCAAAGCCATAATGGGGTCAAGGGTAGCGGATGGGCCCCTGACCCATTAAGGATATGATTAAAAATTTCTCGAGTCTCCCTCTTGACATGGACAGAGTTTGTGTCGGACGACATAGAAAAATTTCATGTAATTCTACAATTATCTATTATTCTGACATAAAAATAATTTATTTTTCATTAATTACAGCACAATTCTCTCTGATGTGTTAAAGACAATATAATTTTCGACATTACTGCTTATCCTTTTTTTTTATGTAAAAACTATAACACCAGAAGACAAGTATTTAATTTGTAACTTTTCCTTTTCGGTATCATGGTATTTCAGAAAAAAGGGGATAAAAGATAAAGAGTTACTGTCGAGAACACTGCACAATACGTGGAACTCAAGATATCTTACATCTTATCATTATGATTCTCTACAATATAAATAATTGAGAATGAAACGTTTAATTAATTGATATAAAAAACAAATTATGGTTTTTTCGTAAATAAAATATTTTGTGTGTAACGTATACTGTATAACTTTATAAGAAATTTCTTATAAAATACCGTAATTTATATTAAATATCGAGTCGAAATTCAATCCCGTGTTCAACAGAACTTGATATTCTCAGTTCAACAGGATATATCAGGAGAAAAGACATTCTTTTGGAATGATTACTCATAACACGAGAAGTGCAATTGTTTGCATAGGGACACAAAGTACACGCAGTTTATTGTGGCGTGCTGAGAAAGACCACTTGGTGTCACCACTAAATTCTGCTTTAGATCATCATAGATTTTCATCGAAGCATTAGCCCAACCAGAGCTGTTACATTAATATTTCACATGTCAAATCATGAAACATTTCTACAGCTAGATCTTTATTAATATTAAAAAATCGATCTCACACAATCGTTTTTCAGTTTCTCCTGATATACTTTGCATATCTATGATAAAGTGTATAATATAAATTTCTAATATATTTTGTTAAGAACTATGTCTTAATCTCTTTTTACGCAAATAAAACATTAAATAGGAATAGATACTTATGAATACCGAGTTGGTTGAAAAATGCTTGAATAATATTAATCGAGCATTTTTAATTTGAGGCACACAGCATGTAAGGAAGTAGTTGATCATTATTCATTGTCTTAAATAAAGAATCAGTTGTTGATACTGATGACTCTATAATGTAAGTCATGATCCCTTGAGATGTGATTTTCTATATATACTAGAAAGCCACTGATTATAATCACTCACCCAACAGCAAATGTTTCAACTCCATGAGTGGCAGTTAATTTATTACAGGTAAATATTATTCCCGATCCTGTGAGTAAAAAGGAACAGAAAAGAGAATTGAGCACATTGAGAGTTTGTCATGAGATAAGGAGTATCTTCTTGTAGCAATTTCTTCTCTCATTTCTATTTTTTTGCTTAAAAATGTACCGATTGAGTTTCTCCAATCTAAAATAAATTGAATAAAATACACAATGAGAATTAATAAAGTAATTATATAAAATTTAATTTAAAACATATTCAAATCTCTAATACACAAGCAAAATTAATGAAACCACGTGTTTAACGTTACGTTTAAATCTTATGAATAAGCTATTTAATTAGGCCTATATCCTTCCATTTAAGGAACAGTTAACAGTAGTAATTTTCCCATAAGGATGCATTATCCTGCACAGAATGACAAAAATATTCTTTAGAAAGTGTGGCACGGATTTCATTACGGCTTCACGTGTTCGGGATTACTGGCGAGGCTTCTGTTGAAAATGTGAGTTTTTCGGGTTTTCTTCACGCTAGTAACACACAATAGGGCCCATTTTCCAAAAATCTGCCTATTAACTAGGATTTAATAGTAGCATATATTATCTCAAAGCTACGTTAACAATAATTTACCGTAATAAATATTGTTAAGGTTTAACAAACAGCGTACATTTAACATTAAAAGAATAAAATCAGTATTTTAAATTGATGCTTTGAACATAAATCTCATTATTCTAAGTTAAAATATGTAAGTACGAAGACAAAGCAAATTCCATAAGCTCTTTAAATATAATTTTTTATCTTTTCTATCTCTAAATTATATTTAACCATGATTACTTCTAGAAAAGTGATTAGAAATCGAAAGTATTGGGGTTAATAACGTTTGACTTCCTTTTTGTTTCGGGGAACGGTGGACAACTGAAAGGAATTTATCTCTCTTAATAAACATTGTATTACGTTTTATAAATACAAGAAAAACTCATCAGTGAAACGTATTAATATATATATGGCGATCTGAACAAATAAATAAATAAATAAGATTCCTCGCGGTGCGATTTCTATGAGAAACTGTCCTTTCGGTGTTGGACACGTTTACCCTCGTTAGGTGTTTGACACGTGATGAAAACTTGAAAACTCGAAGCGCCTGCTCGTCCAAGCGAGGAGCGAACCCACGACCGAACTCCCAGGGGAACGAAGACCACTTGGTCGCTGGTGTGCCCCTTGAACGAAGCGCTTTGTATTTTCCCGGCTGTTGTATCTAACAGAGGGAAGTACGACAAAGTCAAAAAATTATCTCCCCAAGATTTTTACACTTTTGGATTCGGGAGACTCTGAAAAGTTGGGGAAAAAATTCAGATCTTTTTCAGTATATACGGATGTTAGTGTTTATTTGAGGGCACGAGTTTGTTCACCCACTTTGAAAATTCCTGTTTTTTTAGTCGAAAATTTCTGAAGTTTTGCAGGAGGCTTTCTGCATTCGGGGTATTGATGCTACTAAATTTTAGTGGTTAAAGGTCGAAAGAGTGAGTAGATAGATGCGGGTCTTATTTCGAGTAGTGTCCGATTTATTGAAGACGCGTTACAATTTTTCTTTATTAATCTCATACTTACCCTTAAAATTAGCCCGCCATTTTATAATAATATTTTATATAAAAGACTTTTTATATAATTAATCATAACAGATGGCGCCATACCTATTTCAAATGTAGCTACCTGGAAAGTTACGCAACTCGTTGCTGGATTTTGTAATATTGTTGTAATGTAAGTGTACTCGCAACTAACCTGGTCGATGTCGACGTATCAAACCAGTTTACGTATAGAAAACCAAAATTCGTGATATTTCGGTGCGAACGTGCAATAACCTCGGATATTAAGAAAAAAAAAAAATACATTAAAACGAGAGAAGAAGACGAGATGTTATATTGCTGGAAACATTAAACTATTGCAAGTTCATTTGCAAAGTACGCAATCCTACTGATAAAGTAAGAATATAATACGATAATATTAATTCAATAATTTTGTTTTTTAGCAATATTAAATGAAACTCTGCTTATTTAAATTATTAACTTCATATCTAACACGATTGAAAGGGAAATTTTTGAGTTTTCGTGTTCTAGCGCGTGATGTTTACGTGTGTATTCCGTTGTTAACAAATTCTAAGGCGTATATTAAGAAAACTGCAATAGGTTAGAAGATAAACAATTAATAAACTTACGTCCTTCATACACATTACACAAGCATTAGGCCTATATACTTTTACAGAATATACGCCAGGTGTTTCTACCTTTACACACGGTTACAAAATACTGTTTCTCATTTAGTTAAAATTAATTAATAGAGAATATGAAAGTTAAAGTAATTCAGGCTTGCAAAGGTACTTGTTTAAAATTACATGATCGTCTCGTAAATCCACTAATAATCTGTAGGTTTAATCTATTGCTGTGACAGTTTGATAGTAACTGGTGACACTTTTTTCTTGTCCGTTTAACAGTAACTTATGATACTTCATTAATTCAGCTACTGTATTACTACATGACGTATATTAAGTAGATTAATGTATTTCTTACACTTACTAAAAAACAGAAAGGCGTTAATGCGGAGAATTTTAAATGACTTTTAGAATCAAACAGGAAATACCCGAATATAACACAATTTTTGGTTTTTACAGTGTTGTCAAATTTTACCTGAGCGAAATTATAGAGTGAAAGATCGTAATTTCGATCCATAATGGACTTTCAAAATAAGCGACTCATAAATAAATGACATCATCTAAACTTTTATCACTGTGAAGTAAACGTTGAATAGTCTAAAAAATAAAATTAAAACAGTAATTAACACCAGTAATTTAGTAAAATTGTCCTCGTTACTTGTCCTTGTTACACTTATGTGTTTACAAGTTTTTTATTGTTTACAGTTAACATCCCTGTTTAATAACAAGGATGTTATTAAACATACCTGACAATTTTTATAAATATAACCGATATTTAGAAGTTTTTACGTCTAAATTTTAGAGGTGAAGATCTCTCTCTAAAGTTTCCTAAACACAGAGGTTACTCTAAGCTAGCAACATATAAGAGTTTACCGTATTAACTGCATCATTTTGATGACATTTTTGCGATTTAATATTGTTCATTTTGTCTAATTGATATTCTCATTAATTGTCTATGTAATTAAATCGATGTTCTTTAATGAGTTTTAATTGACGACCTTTCTTAAAACAATAAAAAATAATGACGTTAACTACAAATGCCGACCTTGGTATAGATCGCGATCTACCGGTTGGTCAGAAAAATACTTAAAATAATGAAAAATGTCCTCAAATAAGGTAGCTGTATTCTTATTAGTTTAAGTCTATAATCCTTTATGTCAGATATAGTATTTACTACAGCAAAGAAATATCCAATGGTTTAACCACGCACAATTTATTATTCAATTTTCTCTTTTACACACGCATTTCGGGTTGAGTGAAGAGGGGTTATCTCTTTACAAACGGACTGTAACACCTAGTAAACTTGATATCTCTCACCAACCTTTCAGCGTAAAAATAAATATAAATAATTTAAATTATTAATACATGTTTTTAGTTCCTGCGACTAAAACATCCGTTTTGAATAACNTATTTTAATTATTTTTATTTCCAAACTGATTTTAACCAGTTCTATAGTAAGGTAACATTCCAATAGACAATATGCAAAGCTTTTTTTTCAGTTTACAGCAGTATTTATTACACAAAATTTAAGTAAAGCTTAACATGCCGATCTTGCCCCGATCTCCCCTATATTAAGTAGATTAATGTATTTGTTACACTTACTAAAAAACAGAAAGGCGGTAATGCGGAGAATTTTAGATGAGTGTACACTTTTAGAATCAAACAGGAAATACCCGAATATAACACAATTTTTAGTTTTTATAGTGTTGTCAAATTTTACCTGAGCGAAATTATAGAGTAAAAGATCGTAATTTCGATCCATAATGGACTTCCAAAATAAGCAGCTCATAAATAAATGACCTCATCTAAACTTCCATTACTGTGAAGTAAATGTTGAATAGTCTAAAAAATAAAATTAAAACGGTAATTAACTCCAGTAATTTAGTAAAATTGTCCTTGTTACACTTGTGTGTTTACAAGTTTTTTATTGTTTACAGTTAACATCCCTGTTTAATAACAAAGATGTTATTAAACATACCTGACAATTTTTATAAATATAACCGATATTTAGAAGTTTTCACGACTAAATTTTAGAGGTGAAGATCTTCTCTAAAGATTCCTAAACACAGAGGTTACTCTAAGCTAGCAACATGTAAGGGTTTACCGTATTAATTGCATCATTTTGATGACATTTTTGCGATTTAATATTGTTCATTTTGTCTAATTGATATTCTCATTAATTGTCTATGTAATTAAATCGATGTTTTTAATGAGTTTTAATTGACGACCTTTCTTAAAACAATAAAAAATAATGACGTTAACTACAAATGCTGACCTTGATATAGGTCGCGATCTACCGGTTGGTCAGAAAAATACTTAAAATAATGAAAAATGTCCTCAAATAAGGTAGCTGTATTCTTATTAGTTTAAGTCTATAATCCTTTATGTCAGATATAGTATTTACTACAGCAAAGAAATATCCAATGGTTTAACCACGCACAATTTATTATTCAATTTTCTCTTTTACACACGCATTTCGGGTTGAGTGAAGAGGGGTTATCTCTTTACAAACGGACTGTAACACCTAGTAAACTTGATATCTCTCACCAACCTTTCAGCGTAAAAATAAATATAAATAATTTAAATTATTAATACATGTTTTTAGTTCCTGCGACTAAAACATCCGTTTTGAATAACGTTACGCAATCGTAACTTCAGTATATTAGTTTCATTTCATTGCGAAATGACACTTCACTTTTCAATAACGTAACGCATACACTCCGCTTAGTTTGACAACTGGGCTTATTTTTGTTCGTTATATCCGGTAATGAAGTTATTCGGTAAGAAAGTAAGTAATTTTTACAGTTATTTGATAGTAAAGAAGCTCGCTTTATACTTGGATATTACCGTAACTCTCTTATCTCTGTTGTTTCACCGGAACACAGTGAATCATCACGCTCTTTATTACAGTTAATGTAAGTATATCTTTACATTTTTTAAATAAAATTGTATATATTTGAAGTACTTTACGTAATTAGTTATACTAGAAACGTTATATCGTGAGTTATAGGCTCGAGTCAACGGGTATTTACTTAAATTCGACTCCGACATTAATCGAAGCTTTAAAAATTCAATTTTTTCTGAAGCGTAATAACATTAATCATAAACAAATGTCAATCAAAAGCGTTATATCGAGTGTTAAAAGAGTAATAATGCATTTATTATAACTGCATTTATTACAAAATAATTAGAGCTTCTATTAGCAAGTTCCAATAAGTTAAATTATGCAGAGTTGCTGTTGCGAAGTATATAAATAAACAGAATTTTTATAAGCAGGAAGCAATAACAAAATACATTTTTAAAGGTTATTTATATAAAAATGCTGAGCGAAAAGGTCATATTAAATAAATTATAATTAAAATGAAATACAGTAGAACCTCGTAAACTCGGCCTAATGTGGACCGAAGGGTGGCCGAGTTTGTGAAAATGCCGGGTTATCGGGAATGGGGTTAAAAAAAATAAGTACGAGTGTTTCCTCAGAAAATACTGTACTGTACTTGTATGTATTGTTTACTTGAGAATATAACAGAGAATAAACTGCCCAAATACCCTTAAACAAAGGAAAAGTACGTCCTTTATGAAGGCATAGAGCCTTTACTACATGAAAATGAAAATTAATGAATACACTGTGTACAGTAATTTACCTGATAAGACAGACCTCAGAAAAATACTTTATGAGAGCTTTTATACTTTTATAAAGCTGTCTATAATGAAAATTAATTAACTAAGGATTTTTTTGCCCTGCCAGGATGTGGACGAGTTATCCGGAGTGCCGGGTTATCGAGGGCCGAGTTTTCGAGGTTCTACTGTATTTATGTTTTCCATTTTTTTGTACTAGGTTAAATTTGACGGGCTATTTATAGGTAATAATGCAATAGTATTGGTGTTTACCAACAGAAAATATTTGTAATACGTGTTTAACCATATGGTCTAACATATTTTAATTTGTCGATTTCTTTAATAGACACGTGATCCGCACGCTAATTGCTTTAAATTTTTTAGAAATTATTTATTTATCTGCATCTTATCAGGATTTGAAGGATATATTTAAATATTATACACGTCAGTGGGGGTAATTATCATCTTTAATTACGTAAAATTGAGAATAATTGTTGATATTTTTTACAAATAGTCAAAAGTTTATTCGAAATATAAGGAATTTAATATAAAAACATGCTTTTCCGATTAGAAAACGAAAGTTTTTGGTGTTTATACGTGCCATTATCACATCCTTTGATCTGAAATATGTAATAGTCTCACTTCCTTAAATGCTTTTCCCAATAAACAACTTTACATTTCTGTTAAAAATAACAACTTTCAATTTGAGATAAAATCAAAATAACCATTCAAATCTGCTAAAAATGTATATAATTTTCTAAACCAAATAGCATTGTTTTTTCTTCTACATGACATCAAATCTTATAATATAATCGAGATGGGTTGATAATGATAATAATAAACGCAGAGCTCAAACAACTGAGTAGGAGTTGAAAGTTGAAATTTGGTAGTTAGGGAGTTAGGGTATGTCATGAGAATGTACACTAAAAAGGAATTTGT
Source organism: Centruroides sculpturatus (assembly GCF_000671375.1). Taxonomy (NCBI): domain Eukaryota; kingdom Metazoa; phylum Arthropoda; class Arachnida; order Scorpiones; family Buthidae; genus Centruroides; species Centruroides sculpturatus. Next base: position 36,033 of record NW_019386435.1, on the reverse strand, counting down.
CAAAATTTCCACTGTGGGAAGGAAGAGTTGGGGGAGAGAAAGGGTTAAGATTACCCCGAAGAACTCGGCTTTTACTGTACTATTTTAAATGTCTTTTTTTGCATTTATGCGGGAAATCGAATATATTTTTAGACCCTTCTAAAACTTCTAAACGATATTTAGTGTTTCATCATACATAAAGTTGACACGGGGAGCGTGTCAACTTTATATATGATGTTTTTCGATTTTATGTTCGAATTTATATTTATTAATGATTCGGAAAGATCCAACTTATTTTTCGAATTTAGTAAGCCTGAAGAAGAATCCAGAATGAGTTACGAAAACGTTTATTATTTATCACTTTGTGGTACTACGCACCGGTTAGTGGTTGCAGTGAGTCTTATTAATCGTTCTCCCGGTATGGTAAGCAGGTATCTAAAAATTCTCTAATTAGTCTCGGAAGAGGGGGATCTAATTCTTGCATTCGGTGAAAACGGGTAAGATCGGCTATAATCTAATAATCTTAATCTTTGCTATCGTTACTTTTTGTCCAAGCCACGCCGGGCTTATCTGTTAGTTGTCAATAAAATAGGTATTAAATTTATTTATTCTTAGCATTGGTTTACATTTCTTTCACTTGGATTTTTATAATACCCAGCAGGAGATACCCAACCTTTTTTTTTATAAAGATTAGATTTAGTTCGTCACCCCTCTTCCTCGACCCTTCATATAAACCAGTGTTTCTCAACCTCTAACGAATCGTCGCCCCTTCAATAAAACCGTTACGAGTATCGCCCCCTTCGCTTCAAAATTCCGATGCCGAGGGCCGAGCCTAATGCCAAATTCGTACTGCATCGAATAGACTAGTGACTAGTATAATGTTATTTGTTTAACTATTGTACGATATAACGAATAAAATATCTAATTATTCTTAATATTATATTTTACTATATCGCCCAGAAAATTGTTTTTTGCCCCCAAAATATAAATTGTTACTAATCTCCTTCTCAACATGGAAAAATGCCCACATGGGGGGTATATCGCCCCCGTTGAGAAACACTGATATAAACTAACTATCCTTTGCGAGGTCACCGACGAACGTGTTGAGAAGCTCTGGGGAATCGTATTTGTTATTCGAACAACAGTGTTAACTTATGTACGTACGTATTTACACATACTATACAGAAGGCACTATACATCCGGGATATAATGAAGTATATCATTTTATTTATTATTTTAGCTAACCTTTATTAAAATAATGGAATTCAAAGTTAACTTTTAGCATCTCACAGTTCCTTGAGCCATATCCTTGATATCTCTCGAACAAATTGGGTAACGGTCGTTTAAACTATTCAAAGAGCCTCATAATGATTGTAGGATTGATAGGATAAGGCAAAAGGTTGATCTGTCAAGAAGTATGACTTGCGTAAAGGTTTTTATTAGAAATTGGCCCCTATTTAAATGTTAGACATGCGAAGATAACCCAGAAAACGTTACGTGGACAGCCCGTAAGTGAGATGCGAATTCGCGACCAGTGTTTTTGCGATTTTGACATTCTACCACTAGTGGAAAGCGCGACTACAACGACTCGAATCAGTGACGACCGATTCAAGTCCTTATTGTTCTCACTGTAAGGCATGTTGTATAGCCAGATCCACATCGTTCTTGACTACATAATCGGTTTCCCGAAATGTCTTCTCTTGTATCAACCAGTACTTGAAGTATTATCTTTAACAGTTCTGTTGATTAACCATGGAATAGTAAAATAAAACTCAATGTGAACACCTAGCGAAGTTTCAAAAATTCGAATCAAATATTTTTTAAACTGAGATTGTATTTCTATAAACTCTTCTTCCTGAGTGAAGTTTCAGGTTAAAGAACCCCAAGTTAAATAAAGATTATGTTTGGTAATGAACCGGTTGATAAGTCTTTTATTACTTTATTTTATTACTAGTTTTTGATAGTAAACATTTGTTAAATTTCAATTTTATCACCAGTATAAGGCGGATTTTGCGGAACTCCTAGAGACGGTTCAAGAAACAATGCAATAGATCACGAGGTCCGTTCTGCACGATTCTCCAATCCTTGTTACTTGCTACTTTTCACTTACTAACAATCATCGGAATATCTGCCATTTTGCGTAAGAAACTTCTAAACACAGGAACGAATGCGGATACAATTGCACGAGATCTTTATTACGTCTTCATTTTAATTGTAATGAAAATTATATTTAAGTTAAATGCTAAATGTATGTTTAAATGCTTAATTATTAATCGATTTATTTCAATATTTTATTATAGGATTATTGAATGCACCTAAATCTATCGATGATCATAGAAAGAAATTCCGAACTGAGTAAAGTGTCTTGCATATCTACGACATTCTTAGTTATTTTGTCCATCCCTTTTATATTGGGAGGAATACCAAAAACATATTCTTCTATCGAGAACGATCGAAAAAATGGTGTCGTACTTATCGCAATTGGTAGCGGATTCGCTGTAATTGCCTTAATTGTGATATGCATCTATATATTTATCAGACGAAAACACGAAAGTAATAGTAACTCTGATATGATGTCTTCTCAAATTACTCAAGATCCAGGGGATATATCGTTGGAAACTATTATAGACGTGTCTAACCCGATAGAGGTGTCAGAAGACGACGACCCACCTCCCTACAACGAAGAACCTCCATCGTACGAATCTGTGATTCGAGAACAAAGAACGAATTGATGTTACCAGTAAGTAAGCGGCCGTAAAATGTGGAGTTGATAAAATTTCTAGTCAGCAATTTGGCGTTCTCATGCCATTATTATCGAAGTGTTAAGACGAGTTTCATTCGCCGATTTATGGAAACTTTTATGTAAGTAATCTTTGCTATTCTCAGAAGGTTTGAAAGCAATTTAAGTGATAAAATGCGTATTTATGCAATTAAATTTCTTAAAATTTGTAAATATGTATACATAAAGTTGACACAACGCGAATACAGAAGACATTGAAGACATTAGTTCATGTATATGCGTAAAACTACATAGCGAGCCATAACTAATTTTACAAATTTAAAGTTTGTAAAACGAAAAAATTAACATAAATTTGTTTGTAACTTTATAATATAATTGGCAACTGAAAATGTTTGTTTTTTTTATTACTATCTTATATCGCTTCGCGCTTTGTATCCTGCAAAACTACAAAAATGGCGGCTTTCGCGAGCAACGTCATTTGTTATCGAAACTGATTTAAATGCAATCTATTAAGTGCACTCAGTGAGTATTTGGAAATTAACGAATCGACCAATTTGTCGATTAGAATTTAAATTGACGAATTAGTTCGTCGATTCGCATTCGTATTTTTTTTTAACCGACTGAATGCCCTTAACAGATTGCGTTTAAATGAGAGAATTGAAATTGGAATCGACGAATTGCTGCACCTTCACGTCTACAAATTTCTGCTATTTATGTGGCAACGAGAAGAATTCCCCAGTTGCCTGATTTTTGACAAGTTTACTATTACCTGGCTACAAAAATTACCGAATTTCTTCATACAGAGTATACGAATAAGCAAGGCTTTATCTGTACACTAAAATAATTTGTTAATTGCAAACAAGATTGCACACCTTCACGAGGTAGTGAAGGAAAGACTTAGGTAGGCTTTTGTATAGGCTTTGTAAAATATTTTATGACACACTAAAGTTCTAATTACACATATTTATGGCTCATCCTGTATTATATTTTTGAAAAAATAAATAAAATTATTTCACATATTGAATATTTGTATTATGCGACATTTATTGAAAATATTATACTATACAGTTTAAGTATAATTATTAAATGGCATCTAAATTTTTAAAACTGTATGCTATATAAGCAAATATAGTGTTGCGTGTACAGTACGAAAGATATAATGTATGTGATATATAGGATGGAAGGTATGCAGTTTTTCGAGTATATCTTAGTTAATAGAAGAGGAAATGATCTCAAATTCTCTCAAGTAAATAATTGCATAATTAATTGTAACATTATTTTTTAAAAAATTTACAAAACTTATGATAGTCTAGTTGTCTCGAAATCCAATACCAGGCGTAGAAACTATAGAGGCAGGAGGCTCCAATTAACTATGTAGGAACATACGATAAAAACTAGAAGTCATTTTATTTCAATTCAAATATTTTCCCTCGAAAGGAGTTAGATAGATGACCGGCACGTGCCGACTCTATTGCTAACGGAAAAGTATGATGTACAGGGGCGAGACACTGCTAATTTTAGGTGGCGAGCATATATTTTAAAATAAATAAATTAAAGATATGATAAAAATACGCGCTACATTCTACCAGAACACAAAGAACAATTTGCATAATATTCTGTACTAAGTTAACTTTATATGTAATTGTTGCGCGTTGGCTAAAACGAAGAACTATTCCAAGTCGCTGGTTCCAGTCGAATTTTGCACCTCGTATCTTTAGTCAAGTCCCTGATTTCCAGTAGTGTGGAAAAAGCGGAATAAAGAGCTTCCGCAACCTATAAGAAACACATTTAAAAATCTTTTTATTAATTAAATTCGTAATTTAATATTCACCACATTAAAACGCGAGGAAATTAAATATACTGACTCTTATAGGAAAGTCTTCTTTAATGAAAAAAAATCCTCCGATGGAAACCCCGAGAGGTAATTTCCCAAATCTCTTCATAAAGTTGAGAATCTGAAAAGTTTTTCTTAAATAAATATCAACTGCGAGTAAATAAATGAAAAATTGAGTTACCATTAGTTTGTCCACTAAATGCAGATTTGCTGATGAACATTTTCCTGCTGATATGAAATTACCGTACATCTAATTAAATAAACATTAATATTATTTCAGATAAATAAAACAATTAATTTTCAAATCATTAAAAACAATTTAAATGGTTTTACTTGGAATTGTATCTGTGTCGGATAGAAATTACAACAGTGAAAGAAGAAGAAGATTAAAACAAGAATATTATATTACTATATAATTATGTTATTTAGATTTTACAATGGTCAAAATGGAAATTACAATTTTCCTATTTTTAACCAATTTTTATTAATAACAAAATAAAAAAATGACAAAAAAAACAAAAGTTATTTTTCCACATTTTTATTTTATACCAGACACATTTACCATCAAAAAATATTTTATTATAATTAAGGTAATGGAATAGATATAATATCACTCGTCATTATACTTTTTACTTTTAATTCTTTCAGATATATTGATATCATTCTTTTAATATGGATATTCAATATTATACAAGAGGAAAATATTTTAAAACTTACTTAATACACAGTATTTGAAATAAAACATAACCTCGCCTAAAACAGGCAGAGAATAAAGCGGCATCGTTAAAATTACCCCCAACATAAAATATACGAATGTAAATTTTTATAGAAAGTAATAAAATAACGATACTCTCGCGCAATAAAAATTTTAAAAAATGTAATTGTTTTAATTGTAATAAATATTTTCTTAGAAAATGTACTAAAAAATGTTAATTAATATTGTAGTGTATGTTACAGGTATAAAATTAAAATATGTATCTTAATATAAAATTAGATAAATTACATAAATTACATAATAAAATAAATACATAAAAAAATTGGTTTTATTCTTTACAAAATACAAACACTGGTGAGCCAAGTCAAAGAAATGACTTGGCTCACCAGTTCATTTCTGAATTCGCAAACAATTTAAACTGGAAATTAATATAGAAAAATTATATATTTCATATTTCATTCATCGAAAAACAAGCAAAATGGGATTTAATTTCGAAACATCAAGTATTAAACGAAAATAGCCGAATTTCAAACTTTTCCAGATAAATTTGTTTAGAAGTATGTACGTAAATTAAGTACGAAAATAGTTTTAAAATACCAGCGATTAAAAAAAAACACTCTAAGTGAGCTAAAAGATTATCTACATTGAGATTCAATTCCCTTTTATCAAATAATAAACGTAGATTTCCAAAAGCATCTTTCTCCGTGTTATGTTTTAAAATATCAAAAACTAGATCAGAAAATATAGTTTATTAGTCAATGTATTTCACGACACTTGTAACGTTCTCGAAGATATGATAAAAAAAATTAAATTCAAAAAAGAAAATTAAAAGTACGTGTTCTTATAAAATGTAAAATTACTTATGTAATCTTATAAAAAAATAAAATAAAATATATCCCAAAGTGTATCTGCTACTACCGCTAATCGATACCACTTATGATAATTGTGTTTGCTTATCCATTAAGTATAAGAGGGAGATTCAAGAAAATCGAACTGAGAGCGCGTTGCAATTCGTACACGTAGTAGAGAGTTCTCTCGCTAGATGGGGTTAGTAGAAACCTTCACGAAATAGCCGAGCAGACGACGTCTGTGTGGTGTTTCTTTTACTGTTATTTTGTTCCGGCTGCGAAGTCGTTATGGCGAATTTAAAAGAACAAAGAGTGTGTTTGAAATTTTGTTTCCTGCTTGAAAAATCGACAACGGAAGCTTACCAAATGTTGCGACACGCTTTTAAAGAAGATGCTACGAGTTGCGCACAAGTTTTCGAGTGGTTTGGGCGCTTTAAACGTGGTTGACATGAGTGTTGATGACCGTGCTCGTTCTGGGCGTCCTTCAACATCTCGAAACGATGAAAACGTTGAAAAAATTCGCCAAAAATCAACGAAGATCGTCGTTTCACGATCGACTAAATTTCAGAAGAGACGGGCGTGGGTTGGAGCTCGTACCAGCGGATTTTGACTGAGCAGTTGCAAATGAGAAGTGTTTCCGCTAAATTTGTTCCTGGCCTTCTCACGCAGGATCAAAAAACATTCGATTTAATTTGAGCCGGGACTTAAAAAAAATTGAAAGTGATCCAAACTTTTTGACCGAAGTCATTACGGGTGATGTGAATCGATGTTACGGGTATGACCCAGAAACTAAGCAAGCGTCGAGCCAGCGGAAGACTCCCAACTCTCCCAGACCAAAAAAAAAGCGAGACAAGTGAGGTCGAACGTGAAGACGACGATCATTGTCTTTTTTTTTGTTCGTGGAATTGTGCATCGGGAATTTGTCNACTAAGCAAGCGTCGAGCCAGCGGAAGACTCCCAACTCTCCCAGACCAAAAAAAAAGCGAGACAAGTGAGGTCGAACGTGAAGACGACGATCATTGTCTTTTTTTTTGTTCGTGGAATTGTGCATCGGGAATTTGTCCCCCCGGACAGACTGTAAGCCAGCACTTTTATTTCGAAGTTTTAAGCACTTAATATTCTTTCCATACTGCGTGATTTCTATTCCTACCGCTGTTCAGAGAGACCGGAGTGCCTCCGATGTACGACCTTTTTATACGACACAAACATATGCATGAATATTGAAAGAACCATATTGAGTGTCGGTGGCTCTTGACGGCAACTCTGGCAGCAAAATCTATTACGAAGGACGTATCCACAGACGTTCAATTAGTATCTGCGTATTAAACATTAATAGCAAATCAAAAAATTATAGCGTCAGTCATCTCGATCGTAATCATTATTTACCCTTAAGAGGCAAAGAACAACGCAAATGATTTTAGGCAATTTGAGTTAATTGGGAATCGATACTAGTGTGAGAATGCGGACGCTATTTTATTTTCACACTAACTGCGTAGTTAGCGAGGGTGACTTTCGTCGTCCGAAGGGCATCTACGAGGGACCACGATATCACGTGACCCCCATACGACCGAGTGACCGGACAAAAAAATGATCAAATAAGGTAGTGAATTTCTCTACGGCTGGGGGAGACTGTCATAAATCAGGGAGAACTGTCAAAAAAAGACGTCAACAGATTCCCAGGTTTTTCCCACGCTAAAGGGTATAAAAGGAGAACGATCTGACACCTCAGGAGCGATCGTCGGGGAAGAAACATCGACGCAGGATCTTCCAGGATCTAAGCAGCTCATAATCGTCGCTCCATGAAAGGTAAAAACTGAATATTTTCTATTCTCTCCATATACGACGGAATTACTCCTCGGAGAAGTTATCCCAATAAACCTCCGAAGAACTTCGCCAAAGAAGAACTCTACAGATTGGGAGCGACGGAGCATACACCGTAACCGGACATAGCCGCACGGCCTGATAAGGACATCGCTCTACATAGCCTAAAAAGGACACCTCGAATTTAGAAGACGACGATCACAGTGCGTTTCATCAACGCCTTATACGAGCATATCCTACGAGGTAAATCCTTGCCATTATTATTTATCTCTCTCTAACGTGAGCTCTCTCTCGGACTTTAGCGTTAGTTTTTAGAATAGATTTTAGAATACCTATTTATATCTTGATACGCGTGTGTTGTATTTAATATCTTTATGTAAAATTTTTCATCTGTTTATTAAATGTGTTCGTTAATTTAAACCCGTGTAGTCTTTTGGATACCTGATCGTTACGCCTCCCACTCCTTTTGCCCTCCTATAGCCATTTCCTGACAGCCAAGCCAGTAAGTGGGGAGAAGCTCTCCGCTTCAGCCCCCTCGGTTAGCACACTAGCGAGGCAGAGTTAATCTTACGACTTATACGATATTACCTACGTATGTACTGTAGACTATACGTAAGTAGGTATTATTCGTTGAAAAAAACTTTGCTCATAACATAACGTGTCGATAAAAATCATGGCATGCCAACTTACATACTACGTTGCTAAACATATCATGCCATAAACTTGATATTACTGTTTATGTCGTGGCTATTGTCAGTGTACGAGTTATGACCATTTTATAGCGTTTCAATCTTATACTCATAAAATGCATTAAACCACTTTATTTATTTGTATAGCACCATCATTATTTAAACAGCTTTTTTATAAATATAAAGGAAATTGAACATTTTGAAACATTTAACTACATAAAAGTTTAAAAAAATTTATTAAAACTACTGTAAATAAAACTAATCTAATGCATTTCTTTATTTATCGTAAGAATGGCTACATTTAAGAGAATTCACATTAATTTATATGAAAGATATTTTAAGTGAGATACGATTCTGCTCAAAGCATCAATTGACCTACGAAATTTATTAAGTGCTACATTTATGTGATTTACAATTCATCAGTCGACAAAGGAAGAATTATGACGATAGAGAAATATTAATAAATAAATATTTTGTTCACTGAAGAAAGTTAAAATTACATACACAGTTTCGATTTGATATTTATCGTTAATTATGATTTTTATATACAGTAACTGGCTGTTACCCGCGAGTTCGCCCGCGAAAATTTTGCAAGCAAACCCCATTTATATTCAGTATTTCAACAACCATAGTAATTGTTATATAACACCTACCGCCGAGAATGTTGAGAATTGCCGAAAATCAAACGAACTATTTTTGATTTGATCAATTTTCTGGGACGTTTACAATCGTTCTATAATCGAACCAATACTCAATAACAAATTCAAATTTAAAACGGTTCGAACATTTGGATGAAAAATCGAAATATATAAAAGTATTTATAACATTGAATACAATCGTACCCAGCAAAAATAAACAAATAACGTAACCAACACCTTATTGTTTGCTGAGGGAGTTTTATTAAAACGAACGTTTTCGATCCAATTAACGGATCATCATTAGGCTAGAACATACGAAAATGAAATACATAATAAATTGAACAATAAGTTCAAAAATTCAAAAATATCAATAAACTGATAACAAATCAATTAATAAGAATAAAAAATAAATTTCAAACGATACCTAATAATAAAAAATAATATACTACAAAGACTAAACATTAATACGCTCTATCATAGCTAAATAGAAGCTACTAAGTTTCCTTTAAATCAAATACATATCATATTTCAGTTGAAGCGCTACTTGTAAGCTTTTTTAACGGCAAATTTCCAAGCCGAGGGAACACCTTCCTCATCCCTAGCATTAATGCATCATTCTTTAAGTTTGCTCCTGTATATCTCCATTTTTTCGGCCATCTTCGCCAACGATGGTGAGTGTACTTGTCTCACGACTACCGCTTCCTCCCATCCAACCAGGGATCCTTGGGCCTGCGCCATCTGGGCCAATATTGTTGTATTAGACCCTTTCCTAGCATCATATTTGTGTTCTCTAATCCTTACCCCGAGGTTTCTGGTAGTAACTCCTACGTAATCTTTTCTTATTCCTAATAGCTGGTTCTCGTAGGGAATCTTGTAAACACCTGCCTTATCTTCTTTTTTAATAACCCCTTTATCGTTTCTAAGAATTTTATATAAATTGGAAGCTATTTTTAAAATCACTGTCGAATATTTAACGCTTGCAATTTCCTTCATAATTTTTCCTAAATATTTGTTGAATGTAAATTTTGTGTACTTAGATGGACCTTGTCTAGAGACTTTATCATTGTTCTTCTCAAATTTTTTAACAATATCCGTTATAATATTTCTCTTATATCCTAAGGCTTCTGCTAACTGTATGATCCTTTCGATCTCAGTAACCCGGTCTATAATGTTGTCGCAGTATAGAAAAGCCCTTCTAACCAAGGCACGAAATGCTGCTAGTTTGTAACGATACGGGTCATTGGAATTAGCAGGGATGTATAACGGGCTATGTGTTGGTTTGATGTAAACGCTGGTGGATACATGCCCTTTGCTAAAGATTACATTAATATCTAAGAAATGTACCATCACGGAACTTTTTTGCTCTAGCTTTAGGCTGAGGCCTTCCTCGTTATCGTTGATTCTATTTATGAAACTAGTAATTTCTCGATTATTCCTCCATATTATAAATAAATCATCCGCATATCTCTTGTAGTAAACGATTTCTCTTTCAAAGCTTTGCATTATATTTTCTTCCAATTTTCTGACTACAATCTCTCATAGAAGCCCCGAAATTGGGCTTCCCATCGGAACTCCCCTATTTTGTTTATAAGTTTGGCCTTCGAAAGTGAAAAAAGATTCGCAACATATAAGATTAGCCATTTCTATAACATATTTTCTGTGATGCGTTAATATCGGGTTTTCTCTAAACAAGAACTCCAATAGAGTTTCTAAACAAGAATGGAGGGGGTACAAACTCTCATAATCCAACACAGTTCCCACTTCTTCATCCATCAAAGTAATGTCTTGTAGTTCTTTAACCACCATTACAGGATCTTTTGCAACCAAATTACTACTTTCCATTAGGGAGGAGATATATTCTTGCAATCTTTTTTCTAAGAAAAATGTAGTGCTTTATGCTTTTCCACTATTGGCCTTATTTCCTTGCCCTCTTTATGCGTTTTAGCGAAGGCAAACAGTCTACGGATCCCAGGTCTGGGGTTACGGCATTTCCGGATAAAAGGTAAAACCTTCGCAAGCTTGGTTCCCTCCAGTTTCCTAATTCTTCTATCAATAGCTTTAACAATTTTACTGCTGGTCTTAATACATTCCGTCTTTTTGATGTACTCTTNGAATAATAAATGTAATGCAAACAAGACGAAATTCATCCCTTCAATTAGAAAATACAACAAAATCCAAGGAAATATAAAGAGGAAATATCTCAGAGTAACGCGTTCATCTAACTCTAAACAAAATCACAAATGTGATTTATGTAAACAGACTTTTGTAAACAAGGAAATACTACAAGCGCATTTCAACTTTCATATCGGAAAGAAACCATTTAGCTGCACAACCTGCAATCAAAAATTTTCATGGCAATTTTTACTGAGAAGACACACCGAAAAACAAAGCGAAATTGATCATAGAAATCTTCGTTTGCCATCATCATCCGAAATTCGTAAAGCATCTAAACGGAAAAACTTTCGATAAGCTACTTGCTTCAAAGGGCTTTTTAGAGCTGCATCACAGAAGACATCAGCAAGCACCTCATTGTTGTAAGATATGTAAAAAAAAATTTCAAACGAAATTGTTATTCAGAAGACACCAAGTTATTCATAGTGAAGATCGACCTTTCAAATGCGATATATGTAATAAGGGTTATAAAACGAAACTCCATTTAAAAAGGCATCATGAAATCCACAGTGAAGAATATAAGTATTCTTGTCAGGTGTGTAACAAAAGTTTTAAGATACGACAGCGTTTAAGACGACATGTTCTTATACATACCGATAAATGCAATTACTGCTGTCAGATATGTAACAAGTATTTTAAAACAAAACGCTATTTACGACGACATGAAACAACTCATGAAAGTGGTAAGTATTTTTGTCACGTATGTAAAACACGATTCAAAAATAGATTTGCTTTTGACAGACATCGCTTTGTTTAACATCCGAATATGTTTGTTTGCACTTATTGTTATAAGTCATTCAAAACTAAAAATATGCTAAAAGCTCATAATAAAATCCATATTCAAAAATGTAATATATGTAAAAAGGAGTTTTTGTCTAAAACCTCTTTAATCCGTTATCAGAGAACTCATTTTGACATAAAACCGTATCTTTGTAAGGTGTGTAACTTTTCAAATTTTCGGTTGAAATGTTCAAAGTTCTCACAATAAAGACAATTTTCCTTATGTTTGTGAGGTATGTAAGAAGGGATTTTACTCCAAATCTCACCTCTTAAGGCACCAACCTGCTCATCAAAGAAACGAACATTTTTGCAGCCATTGTAAACGCAGATTTAAAACAGAAACTATACTGAAATTGCATTTACATTTTTCTTGTTAAGAAATACACTCTAAACGATCAACTTATCAATGTAATATCTGTAAACAAACTTATGTAAATAGTTTGGATTTGGAGCGGCATATACTTGCATACAATAATCAGATACACTTCCGTTGTGACGTTTGTATAAGAAAATTTACATCAAAAGTGGAATTCGAAACTCATAAAAAGACTGCTCATCCTCCGGGAGAAAGGTATAAATGCAAAATTTGCAATAAGACATTTCGGACACAGACTTTTCCAAGTAGACATATGAAAATGAATACCGATTTAAGCGTTATAATATGTGATGTTTGTGNGGTACCTCAGGATACGAAACTAATCCGTTCCGAAACTGAGATCGTATCATGAAAATGTCGTAAGGTGAATCAACTTTTCCCATACGATTACATGTTAAACCAAATAATTCGTTCCAACGCGAAAAACATACTCAAATTAAAGCCAAGTAATACATTTTAAAAAAATAACTGTAGTAAGGAAAACAAATGAAAAATGCGAACTAATGTAACGTCGTATGGTGAGTTTTTGTTCGTATCGTGGGGCAAAAATATGTTCAAATTTCATGTCGTATCCTGAAAATTTCGTATGCTGGGGCGTTCGTATCCTGAGGTACCACTGTATACTGAAATTGCATTTACAATTTTCTTGTTCAGAAATACACTCTAAACGATTAACTTATCAATGTAATATCTGTAAACAAACTTACGTAAATAGTTTTGATTTGGAGCGGCATATACTTGCATACAATAATCAGATACACTTCCGTTGTGACGTTTGTATAAGGAAATTTACATCAAAAGTGGAATTCGAAACTCATAAAAAGACTGCTCATCCTCCGGGAGGAAGGTATAAATGCAAAATTTGCAATAAGACTTTTCTAAGTAGACATATGAAAATGAATACTGATTTAAGCGTTATGATATGTGATGTTTGTGGTATGAAATTCTGTCCGTTTATTACTTTAAAACTTCACGTGCGAAGTCATCTTTCGCAATAGAATTTTGTGTGTAAAATACGTATTATATATACTAATATACGAAATGTATTATACACGACAATAGGTAGAAATGTTCAGATTTTACTGATTATTTTTATGTTTGTCAATTTCGCTTATAATAATAGAAATGCAATTTTAAAAAAAAACTGTGGACTTATAAATTCCCATTGTAAACCGTTGTCTGTTTTTTTTTTTTAAATTCGAGAAGAGAATAAGATAGATAAAGTCGCGACAAGATAAGGAGATCTTAGGGGCAGGAAGCTCCAATTATATATGGAAACTTACGGTGAAAACCTGAATACTTACATAGTTAATCGGGGTCACCTGTCACTAAGGTTTCAATATCTGGACTCATCTTTCTTCTATCTAACTCAATTCTCCAGATTAACGAAAGAAAGACGGACGGACGGACGACAGTGAATATTTATAGGTCTATAATTGCTTAAAATTGCAGCGCAACAAAGTATTCAAAATAGAATGAATAAGTTATTGTAATAATAAATTGAAATTTTTACGAAATCAGTTTTTAATCGCTCTAAGATGTTTTTCGTGAACTTTTTTCTTTGTTTATCGCTTTATATGTAATAATTAATCAAAAATTAAATAAATTTTCGAATGATTACTTAATGTGTATTTAATTTTCACAAAACATCGCCCTGTGACCGGAAATATACAATGACAAAGTTCACAGTGTTAAGTGTATGGGCAAGGGAAGCGAGATTTCTGTCCCACACGGGCCAACGTAATACGTATTCGTAATTGTGTGGTTTACTGCTAATTCTGAAGAAAAATAAATGTAAATATTAACCATTTAATTATTTCCGAGCCCACCAGTGGCTAAGCAGTCTTCGTGCCTTGAACACTGCGAGTTAGGTCGTGGATTTACGTCTCGCTGGGACGGGCTGGCCACGTGGAGTTTTCCGGGTTTTCTTCACGTCTGTAACGCCTAAATAGAAACCAGTTTTCTTTAAAAAGACCTCTCGGAAGGCATTCCCCTAGGCAGATCGCCCAAGTGATGCGTTGCCATAACTAAACAAACAATTATTTCCATTTATTTTTTTTTAATTTTAATAAATCGCATTGTACTGCGTGGTTCGCATGTAATACTGCATTAAATTTCGTCCTAAATTTCCTTACAGAAGTATATTGAAATTGGAATTTTAATAGAGGTATTCTCGCGTAACTCAATTTACTTCAGTTCTTATTGTTATCCTGAAGGATAAGAAGAGAAAGCAATGACACTAATTAACCCTTGACCTTTTTAGCAATAGAAAATAAAATAAAATAAGCAGATTATAAAATAAATCTCCCAGTGAATATTTACGTCATAGTTTATAAATTTGTTTTCATATTATTTTTATAAAACATTAATTGTCTGATTATTTGGAAAACTAATGACGAGATGCAATTATTAATTATATTTTAATTAAAAGTATATGCTCAAAGTAGTAGTGTTTTGNGAAAATAAAGTAAAATAAGCAGATTATAAAATAAATCTCCCAGTAAATATTTACGTCATAGTTTATAAATTTGTTTTCATATTATTTTTATAAAACATTAATTGTCTGATTATTTGGAAAACTAATGACGAGATGCAATTATTAATTATATTTTAATTAAAAGTATATGCTCAAAGTAGTAGTGTTTTGCCTCTGTACCTTATACTTTTCCTTATACTTTTTACAGTCGTGCAGGCCATTCATCTGACTTTTTTCGAGGAGAAAGTTTTGAATTGAAAGAACGTGACTTCCGGTTTGCTTCGGAAGTTCGTATGCAGTTAATCAGGCCTTTTGCCTCCACGGTTTTTATATCTAATCTACGAATTCGTCTATCAAAATACGTTCTTATAGTTAAGGAAGGACAGTAGGAATTTATATGCTTACAAATTTTTCAAATTTTAGCCCCCAAAAAAATAAATTTAAATTATATTGGTAAATTTTGATGCGGCCTCCAGAAATATTTTAAATTTTAACAATGAAATTAATTTAATTTTTGATTACTATGACTATTCGTAGGTAAGTTCTAGGAATAATAATTGTTTACCATATAAATCGTGGTTTTATAGCTACAAAGTGTCAGATGCGATGATGAGGTGAAACCCCTCGACCAAGCTAAAACTTCCGGTGACCTCATTTTTCGGGTCGCGTTAGAACAGGATAGTCTTGAACGAGATAGAATTAGCATCACTTGACATCGACTAAATTGTTCCTAAATTCTCTAAAGTTTGCTTTATCAATGTATTACTATAAAAAAGTCATTCATACACTTATACTTTAGTACTAATGTAAATTTAATAATGTTCGATGATAATTAGGTTCGTTCATGGTCGAGGATTTGCGCCTCACTAACCGGTTTGTAGCGCAAAGTTTTTCGGTTTTCGTTCACGTGCCTAATAACTAAGCAGGAATCAGTTTTCCATATAAAATCTATGCGTGAGGAATACCCGATTAGCAAATGGCCCACGTATTGCGTTGACTTATTCAATCGATAATAATTTTCTCGAATTTTAATTTATAAATTTGTAAAGCATACAAAGAATACAAATTTTCTACGAAATGAATAAAGAATTTAACACAAATATTTATTACAATAGAAAATCTTGATACATTGACTTCCTAGTTTAATTCGTTCTGTAACGGAACTCGTAACTCAAATTACTCGTATGTAAAATTAATTTTTCCCATAAAAATGAATTGAAATGCCATTAATCTGTTCCAGATTCTCCAAAAATCGCAATTTTTTGTAATGTTTTCAAATAAAAAAATGTACTTAATGAACATCGACTTAAGCAACAGAAAATAAAAAATGGCATTGTAAACTGCTGCAGAGATAGCATTACAACGTCAAAATCGACTTAAAGCACTTTTTAATTCTTCAATCTCTTCTTTCTGGTAAGAAATATTCTGTCATGCTTGACGGGAGAATTTCTAGTATATACAATGATACATAGAATATTCGAATGTTACCATTTCTGTTTATTTCAATGTGTATGAATGTGCCAACACACACACAGATATACACCGAATCTTCTGTAGTTCATTTCTATATTGTAAGTCAAAGTGAAAAGAAAGGTGGTGTAGGAGACATTGAAGCTGGATTAAGTTTGACTCCCGCACTTTCAAAAGAACCTATATAGAGAAGAATATAAAGAATTTTAATAGCAGTGGGATGACAAAACCCTGTCAATAAAGAAACTCCAGCGGTGACACGTCTCCAGCACACGTGACACTTTTCAGCTATAAAATCAAGTGTTATATGGTTAATACTATTGTTTTTAAAATGCACCTATAAATGTTTATAGTAACAAACTAAAACTAAAATAAGCCTATTTAATCATATCCTTAAAACTTAAAATCTTTCATTTAAATTATTCTAGGTAGAATGATAATTCAATATTAACTCTCTTATAATTAGATGTTAAAATTTAGAAAAAATTTAAAAAGCAGGTAAATTTATGAAATAAATAAATTAAATTACGAAGAAAAGAAGGAAAATAATATTAAATTTGATTATTTTTTGTGCGAAACAACACTAAAATAATTTTCATAGTTATGTGGAAAAAAAGAGTTACAATTAATTAAAAATACAATTAATGCAAAATAAATATTTAGCAACAATCCAAAGCTCATAAATTACTTTTAATAAAATTTTGTTAAATTTGTTCGATATTCTATTTGTAAAACATACGAAATGAGAGGAGGAACTTCCTTTTCTGTTAAAGTGTGATAACACCAGTTCCTTCAGATTCGATTGTTTTACCGTGAGATTTTGCACCAATCAGTGTCAAGTTATACCCACGTACCTAATTGCCCGCTAATTCATTCTTTCCTGTATGAACAAGGCATGGAAATATTGTTAGAGAAACTTTTTAAACAAACTCACACTTTGTATCTTTACCGTACATTGTTCTCCAAATGCTGAAACAATTAAATAAAGTGAATGTTTCTTTACACCCGTTTTAATACAGGAAAGGGAAAGGTTGTCAGTAACCACAACTTTTACTTACGATCTCCATTCAGTACCCAATCTTCATTCCCCCCTGCCTGCCGCTTTTCGTTTATCTACATTTACTCGCCACTCACAGGGGGGCGATAGGATCAATTTCTCTGTGCTAATCAGTTCAACTTTCCAAGAGAAATAATTCGAAGACGAAGAGAAATATCGCCAATTTACAAAATAATTGTGAAAACATTAAAAGGTATATTATATTTAAGTTATTATGTAAACTTTTTCTCTCTCTGTCCCCATTCAAAAAGGAAATTCGACTGTAGGATAATGACTTGCGCAACTTTCTCAGAAACATTTAAAAGTCTGAGAATAATGAATGAGTTTTATAAATATATATATATAGGCCTATAGCCTATATATATATAATTGCTAATAACGAGTAAAATCGTCATTAAGTCCCGACCCCAATGGAGATACCCACGACCTCATTAACTCTCCTTCCCATCGACCTTAACCGTCGAAAATTAATACCACCTAATAAAGGAGAGAATACCTAAGGGAAGACCAAGGGAGAGGTGAAAGAACAAAACAGCTGAAGTCCTAAAAAAAAGGACTGACGATNTCCATTCAAAAAGGAAATTCGACTGTAGGATAATGACTTGCGCAACTTTCTCAGAAACATTTAAAAGTCTGAGAATAATGAATGAGTTTTATAAATATATATATATAGGCCTATAGCCTATATATATATAATTGCTAATAACGAGTAAAATCGTCATTAAGTCCCGACCCCAATATAGATACCCACGACCTCATTAACTCTCCTTCCTATCGACCTTAACCGTCGGAAATTAATACCACGTAATAAAGGAGAGAATACTTAAGGGAAGACCGAGGGAGAGGTAAATGAACAAAACAGCTGAAGTCCTAAAAAAAGGACTGACGATGTAACAACGATATTTGCCAGACGTGTGATGGAAACGAGATGGTTTTACCATATAGCACGTGGGTTTCGTAGCTAGAAACTATGACGTGAGTTGGTGACATGCTACCCTAAACTTTCTTCTATTAACATTAAGTGGTCACGCTTTTCGGACAGCTACAACACGAAGAATAGCACGGAGTTTACTTGTCTGTCTTTGTAACTAGCTCTAAAATTCGACGAAATTATTGTGGATATTTATTAATTGATATTGGTTGATGAAACTATTCAACTAGAAGACGTAAGTGTTCCTATTATATGCATTTTATTTATTTACTGTATTTATGCAAATGTAAACTCAAAGGAGACAATTTTAAAATTTTTCGTTGTTGCCATGTGAGAATATTTTAAATCGAGAAAATGAAGATAAAAGTAGATCCAGAAAATGAATATTCAAAATTTACATTTAACCGAAGTGATGAAAAGTTTGAAGTTTTAGTGAATTGCAAGAAAGAATTTAATGCAAACAACAAACTAATTTCTAGAAGAATTAAATCAGAACATTCAGATCATAAAAATATACAGGTGAGTAAAATATACTTTTGTATACGACTCTAATGTTGTTTTAAAGCGTCACTTGCAAACTTTCTACGTTTACATTACTCCTTTCAAAATTTTAAAACGTACTTTGTCTACTTAAATTCATGACTGTGAGGGAAAATCTTACGATTTTGAAGTAAGAGAAGTCAACTGAACCCGAAAAAATCCATCACGTCTACATATAAAAACTATCAAACAGTAATTAGTGAGACAGTGTCTCCAGGACCCTTTATTAGATTTAGATTTATTTAATTTTCGTTACTATTTATTGGTTATCATTTGCAGCAGTTACCTGACTTCACTTGTGATATTAACTGGGATAAAATTTTTAAATTTTAAATCTGTAGATTCCCGCTATAGACAGTCTACTTGACTGTCTTTAATCTCGAGAACAGAGTTATTTAGGTAAAAATCAGAAACTTATCAACCGAAGGCCCGATTACCGTAGTCACATGATTTTTTAAATGAAAATATAATAAAAAATTGCAGCGAATATAAACGGTTTATTAATCTGCATTACTATGAATAATTATAAATAATACAATTGAAGTCGATTGCTTTATTTGAATCGTTAAAACAGACAAACAGTGTCGCGTTATAAGTTCATGGGATCAGGGAAAATTTTGATTTAGAGGGCCCCACGTGAAGTGTTGATTTCAGATATTTTCCTTCGGGAACTGAAAGGGCAGGGAGTGGTTGATCTTTAGTGGACGTTCGTTTATTTCATTACATTTTATACAAGTTATGCACTTTATTATAATTATTTTAAAATTTATTGTATGTTTTGTCTCTACTTATTATATCTATCCTTCGTAGGATTTTAAAAAGAATCGTGTTTAGTTAGACGTTCGAAGACAGGAGAGGGGACTACGAAAAATTGGACAAAGTGGACCAATGGGGAAGAAAAATAAAAATGTGAAAAAAATGCAACGTAATTTATGTACAGCGCCTAAATGTCATACTTACTGTAAGTCAGAGCTAACTCATTCTAATTACAAATAACAAAAAATACGATTAAACAGTTAATAAGAACGAGTCGAAATAGATATTTTGTATATTTTATATCATAGGAATGGAGAGGGAAATAATTTACAAATAATTTATTCACATTATTGATATTTCGGATTCTCTTGAGTGAAGGAATATTTTAATCATTTAATATTATATACTTATATTTAAGTAGAAAGAGTGGGTGAGCTGACGTATTTTGAGCTTTGACTTAGAAACGGTCATTTTTACGTATTCATTTTGTATGAAAATGCTCCAGATTTAAATCAAGTAAATCAATTTTCATAATAAAACAATCAAAAGTAATGTAGAAAAATATCATTATTCTTAAAGAATGTATGGATTGAACGAAATTTTACGTTTCAGTTTAAATACTTATTTATTTATTCTTCTGTAAAATTTAACCTGTGTGATAATGTTACAGAATTTTTCTATCGTTTCAGGTAAATACTTATGAAAATTGTATTTCAACCAATAACACAAACGGTTCTAATATTTGAAATAATTCTTGTTTTAATAGTAAAATAGGTAAGCGGCTTCGTGCTTTTAACATTATAAAAATATTTTTCTAGTGATCAGAAGAAGAGTTAAAACATAAATATAGATAAATTTATATTTATATAAATTTTAAGTCGATAATATTTCATAAAATTTGTAAATATTTTATATACGGTGTACATAAATTTACATAGGTATTTTAACACAGTGGTTGCTCGTTAACGAACATTATCCGTTCCAAGACTTTGTTCGCTATCCGAACTGTTCGTTAACCGATTATCGATTTACCATAGGATTTAATGGAAATTTAATTAATTCGTTCTAGACACCCTCAAAAATAAAAATATATACTTTCTTACTACGTTTATTTATATGTAGGATAATAATAAAAATAGTATACATATAAGATATACACAGTCTTACATTTTTATTAGTCATGTTTTTTCCGTTTGTGGGAGTTAAAGAATATGTCTAATGTCGATCGCCTTTATCTCTTCGAAATTTTTCGTAAGTAATTAATAGCATTGCAATTGTAGAAATCCCCGAGCCTCAACTTGGTTTGGATGCCATTCTAAGACCGTTGTTCTGACATCCTCCCACTTCTTCAAAGGATCTTTAATAACAGATATCGGCATTAATTCTCTTTTTCAGAAGAAAACATATCTCCACGAGTTTCTTGGTGTTCTTCATTCAAGAGTTCTTGGCGTTCTTCTGTCGTCAGATCCGTTTCGGGTTCCATTATGAACTCTTCGATATTCTTTATTTTTCAGATGTGATTTTTGTTACTCCTTTAGCTGCTTGAGTCTTCTTGATTATACAGTATTTTTCTTAAATAAGATTGAACTGCGGCCTACTGTAGACCTGTTCACGCCATACTGCCCAGCAACATTAGGCATCTTCTGCCCACTCTCTACCTTTGCTATTATACTCTCACCTTTCGAAAAGAAAAACAGACGCAAAACTTAACGAGTGCCTACCCGACAGTCTCACGAATACATAAAATAATTGTTTTGTCAGAAAAATAAAAGGCTGAAATTACAAGGAAGAGTTTCAAAGTTCGGAGGAATAATATCCGATCGGTATATATCGGCTTGAGCGTCGATGTCGACGTCTCCCACACTCCGAAAAGTTTCGAATTGTTGCCCGAAGACAAGGGAAGACTAATCGGTATTCATTATTTTACGTCAGTTCTTCTGTTTGTTCTGTGGGGTGTTCGTTATCCGATCATGGATTCGTTGTCCGAACATAAAAATCTTTCGCGAAAGTGTTCGTTATCCGATTTGTTCGTTAACCGATCACCCACTGTATAATGTTTAAAAAAATATATTTTTTTATTTCCCACTTTATATTCTAGTATCTAGTTGTGTTTCTCTTCTCTAAAGCAAGACTGAAATCTTATAGAAAAGTATTTGTCACTCATTTCTAAAGGTTCCGATTTAATTGTTTTATAAAACTTCACATCTGTGTTAAATTCTTTCTTGAAATTCTTNTTTTATTTCCCACTTTATATTCTAGTATCTAGTTGTGTTTCTCTTCTCTAAAGCAAGACTGAAATCTTATAGAAAAGTATTTGTCACTCATTTCTAAAGGTTCCGATTTAATTGTTTTATAAAACTTCACATCTGTGTTAAATTCTTTCTTGAAATTCTTTAATCAACTTGAACGTTTTCTTTGTTTCGTTCAAATGTAAAGTCCGAATGTCCCGTTACTAACTCTTTTTCTACTTTTATTTTTACAATTTACGGTACTCTCGTGTGTCAACAATCTGTATTCAATCCAAGAATTATTTAATAAATGTTTATTCGAAATTTAAAGCAAGTAACAAAGAAAGACGAGTAAACTCATTGCTCTGTTCCCGTTGTAGCACAGTAAACAATACGTGCACCCTCAAGGTTAACGGAAGAAACTCCAGCGATGAGACGTCACCAGCACCGTGATACTTTGTAGCTATAAAATCACGTTATATATTGATAGTTAATAGTATGGTTCTTAACACGCATCTATAAATATTTATAGTAAAAAACTAAAAATGAAATACAGTATATTATCATATTCTTAACATTCTGGTTTACATTATATTACGTACCCTGATAGTTCAATGTTAACTATCTTATAATAAATACTGTAATTAAATTTTTAAAAAAATTAAAAAGCTGAAAAATACAGGTAACCCCCGTATAACACGGCACTGTTATAGCACGGATTCAATCTGACACGGTTCGAGATTTGGGTAAAACCCTCGTACAGCATGAAATGTAATAAATTTTTACATAATTAAGTAATACTAGTTCACGAAAATTATTATTTTCGTAAACTATTAGTACTTGAGTATGTAAATTTTCTTTTCTCGCCTTTTGTCGATACACATGGTCCTTCTCGAAACTTGTTTCAATGTTACCAGATGTTTTTCCCTTATTCCATACTAGCTTTATACTTCATAAGTGCTTAGCACCATATAAGGAAATTTATAAAGACCTTTTAAATAGAAGCTAGCAATCGAAAATAACGTATTTTTTGCAAAAGGTAAAGCATGGATCTGAAGATAATGCAGAAAAATGCTCAGAGGATAAGGATAACTTGCTATTTTCTTTTTGGCAAGTTAACCTCGGTTAATAGTGCTTTTAGTAATAACGAAAAAAACATTATTTAATTTATATTAATATGTATCACTTAAATATCTTTATTAAATTTTTTTTATCTTAACTATAAAAATATAATAGTATGTTTTTTTAATTTTTGGAACGTTACTACCGCGTTATACGGGGGGTAACCTGTATATGAAATAAATATAAATAAAAATTATAAATAAACTTAAATTTCATCATATTTTGTGCGAAGAAAACATTGAAATAGTTTCTATAGTTATGTGGCAAAAGAAAAGGGAGTTACAACTAATTAAATTAATCATGCAAATCAAAATGGGTCATACAAATCGATAAAATGTAAAAAATTCAGTCGATAGCAGAAATTTTAGTTTTTAGCATTACTTTTTCAAAGGGCACTGCAAATTGTCCTTTTATTGGTCAATTTACACACTAGTGGGGAACAAAATGGTAGCAACAATCAAGCCTCGTGAACATTTCCCGAAGTTAATGAAATATTTACATTTATCAAACAGATAATAAAAACTTAACGCACTTATCAGAACCAGCCCTGGCCCTTAGTCTCGTTTTTCGTGTTGTACTCGAACTGACGTCATCGAACTCACTCGTGTTACTATGACTCACATAATCGGTAGTCTCGAGTTAGACCCTTCGAGTGAACTCGAAAGGCGAGCGGAAGTAGGTCATATTCACTTGTTTACGTTTGTCGATAAGCATGATGGGATTATTTACAATGCATCTGGGTTTGCGACTATAATGATTCGACCAATCAACTTAACTGTAACAAGTTGTAAACAAATCAACGCGAATTAGTTTACACGTGCTACAGTTAAAAGTTGTCTTGTGGCAATATAGTACGCAGAAACAAAATGAAAACCTCCAATGTTTTATTTTAAAAAATAAGCGAAGAACAAAAAGAAATATTAGTAACATATGTAGAAAATAATAAGAAAATGAACAGTGGAAAATTCGACAACAAATTTACAAGAAAAAGACAATTCGCTTTGTGGAGAGAATTAGTTGAAAAATTAATTGCGTGTGTTGGAGCTAAAAAATCCGTTATGTAATGGAAAATGTATTTTAATTTAATCCTTTCTTCATATAGTTTTCTTCCTCGATCTATTTCTTAAATTGTTTTGTCTATTAAGATTATTTATTAATCAGAACTTAACACTTCTGATTAATAAATAATCTTAATATAGTGTCTATGCTTTTAATAATTTATACATATAATTTACTATCATTTTAATACTTTTTTTCGATGAATTAGATACTTCTTTTTATTTTTCGATAAATTTGCTATATAATTTTATCAATTATAAATAAAATTTTTTTTATTAGTACAGTATTGACTTGACACGAAAAGAAATGGCATCTACTCGTGGTCGTAAAAATTCGTTGCCTTCTCAAACAACGTCTTTCAGCTCTTTCTAACTCTTCTATAGCAATAAGAATTGCGTATCCGTCAGCCATTTTCACTTTTGTGTAGCGATCTCACATGCTCCACTCAACNACGTCTTTCAGCTCTTTCTAACTCTTCTATAGCAATAAGAATTGCTTATCCGTCAGCCATTTTCACTTTTGTGTAGCGATCTCACATGCTCCACTCAACGTGAGTAGCAACTCACATAATGAAAAAAAAAACCACGTGGGTTAGAACTCGAAACTCCCAATTTTACGTCAGAGTGTGAGATGGTACCACGTGACACCTTCCACACGTTGGGAGTTGTACGTATTACGTATGATCAAATTGATCAAACTACTTCATGACGTGTAAAATAATGTTCTGTTTTAAAATATTTGTTCAAAATATTACAAGTATGATTGAATTTCTAATTATAAACGATTTTATGAGCTATCAAACATTTTTATTCTTTGGTTGTAAATTTTTTGTTACATACCTGATAATTGTTACGTTCATCAGTATGAGTTTTATAATGGCGTTTTAGTTGCACTTTCCATTTAAAACCTTTATTACAAATGTCGCATTTGATAGGACGTTCTTCACTATGAGTTTTTTTATGGCTTTTTAGATATACTTTCCATTTAAAACCTTTATTACAAATATCGCATTTAAAAGGACGTTCTTCACTATGAATATTTTGATGGTTTTGTAGATGTATTTTCGATTTAAAACCTTTATTACAAATATTGCATTTGAAAGGACGTTCTTCACTATGAATATTTTGATGGTTTTGTAGATGTATTTTCCATTTA